>NC_092517.1:11592866-11894199 GCF_047511675.1 Marmota flaviventris
TTTTTGCTGGGTGTTGAGTTTTTATTTGGAAGGCTCCCCTGCCATGAAAATTTTTATTAAATAAATGCATTATTGCTTTTCTCAAGGTTGCCCATCTTTTGTATGAAAGTATCAGCCATGACCCTTATCATGGGTGACAAAAGGTCTTCCGCCTTCTCACCCCTGTGCTTCACATAAAAGGCAGGGGAAGGTCTTAAGGTCACCTTTCTAGGTATTTGCATTGCTTCTGAGGACAGGAATTCTAGTTTCTATAGTTCAATTCAGGGGATGAAAAGGGATGGGGACAGGAAGGTAAGAGAAGATCTAAGACCTTGCTTCTGAAAACCTCTTACATTTTTTTCAACTTTGAAATGCTGACATTAGTATCCATTCAATGAATATTTAAATATAAGAGGATTCATTTTCACATTCATCTCTACAGATTCTATAGTATTGACTATACATACAATGATAGACATGTGGAGGCCTAGAGGCTGTATGTCATTCTTTAAGGAGATTTTAGTATTATTTTAGATACAGAATTGAAATTCTAGGTTTTATTCACTGGCAGTATAACTTGGGTCAAATCAGTTAACCCCTATACACCTGTTTTCTGATTTATAAATGGAGATAATATTCTTATATCTCACAAAGCTTTGGTGAGGATTCCATTGGAAAATGCCTGCAGAAGCCATATGTACTAACTCACATGCCTCTTCCTGCTCCTCTTGTTTCCTTCCTGTGATATATCCTAGGAGCATAGAACTTTTTACCTGGCTTTCCCACTCATACTGTGTGCCCTTGAGGTAGAGGAAAGATATACATATGACTCATGACTTTGGAAGGAGAAACTAGGCATGCAAACCCTACCCCTTTCCATTTTTCTTGTGAGCAAGCTGTGTGCAGTTAGCACACAGCTGATCCTTTAGTGAGAGCCATGGCCTGGAGATTTAGACCAGCTTCTCTAACAATAGTTTAGTTAATATTTATAAATGAAATTCTCACCCTTCTTCTCTAATTTATCAGAGGACTTAGAATCTTGTCAAGGATTAATGTTATTCTGCTATGAACTTTATGACTTAAGAATATTTGATGAAATTCTTTTTAGTTTATAATGGGTTACTTTATAGCATTTATTGTTTTTTTCACATTTTTTACTGGTGCACTATAGTCGCACATATTGATGGGATTTATTGTTACATATTCCCACATGCATACAACATAACAATACATTTTGGCCAATAGCGCTCCCCAGGATTTTCCCCTATTTGTTGTTTTTAAATAGTTTACATATCTTGACTGAATTTCTAAATGAAGTAACATTATCAACCTCATTGGTATATTGGGAGTCTGCAAGATTATTTTGCATGTGACCTGTGAGTCCTAGACTCATTCTCTTAGGGCCTGAATTCATATCTCATATTTTAGACTTGAGAGCATGGTTCTTGTGCATACATAGGGCCACTTAAACACGATAATTAAATTGGCATTTTGCATAGAAAATACCAACTCTTGGAGAGATTAAAAAAGGAACTAAAAGGAATCCTTTATTGCCTTTGAATAATTAAAATAGTGATTATCAGTCACTGCTTTGCCTTATAAGACATTTGAAAAGTACATCTGAATTCAGAGAGTTCTTTCCTATGTTTGATATTAGTCGAGATGCATCCTATTAAATCAAATTATTCAAATTTAAAATCCTGTATTGACATTAAGGAATCGAAAAAAAAAACTGTTTCTTAAAGTACCAACTTAAAAAAAAAATTCCTATCATAAATGCACAAAACTATTTTTCAAAAAAGGACTTTGATCAAATAGTTGGAATTCGTTCTTCTTGTGGATGTCCGTTAGGAACAAAATAGATGACTTTTTAAAATGATGAGTATTTCATGATGGAAAAAAAAATGTTAACAATACATGGAGAGTTTCACTTCAGTTGACTGCTGATTTCTGATTGAATCTAAGTCAAATCAATTCATTTTATGCAATGTAGTTAGTTTCTGTATGTGCATATATTGAAACATCTTTCTGTTCATAATACTAAACTCTGTACGTCGTAAAGATGCTTATTGTGACAGCAGTAGAACTGGGATTGAGAGTATTTTGATGATAGAAAAGTATAAAGGAGAAAGATTTCTTTTTCTCTGAGCCAATGAGTATTACATATGAAGAATGGACATGTATTAATGGTCCCATCAGGAATTTTAGAGTTGTGTCTTCACAGCAGGCACCGTTTCTTTGCCTTCCTGAGAAACCCTGTTTTATGTTTGTGCTCCTTGACAATGGTTTTGTTAAAACAGCATTGCTAATAACTCTCCAAAGCCAGCTAGTTTGCCAAGTGATAGAGTTTGACAAATGCTTATTAGTAAAAGCTATACTCTTAAGATTTATTTCACTGACCTGTCCCATTGACTGTCATTAATTATCATGTTTATTCACAAACAAGTGTCTCTGTTCACTTGTCACTTGAGCAATTTAGATATTGACTAGATCCATTTGGATGTGTACTACCCAAATTGAAGCTCTTCTGAAAACTTGTCAAAAGGTACAAAGGATTATACTGACAGTCGACAGAACTGAACACAACAGCATTATGTTTAAGTAGTTAATGATTTCTAGAGAAGAAAACAGTGGTTTCCAAAAAGAACAAGCCAGAAGATTTCCAGGCAGCTGCCTATGGAAAACATTAGGATGTTTTCTTGAGATTTCAAGTAGAACCAGTATTCAGGCAACAGCAATTTTTTGTTTGTTCTTTTGTACTGGGGATTGAACCCACAGGCATTTTATCACTGGGCCACATCCCCCGTTTTTTCTATTTTTTTAAAATTTTGAGACAGAGTCTCTCTATGATGCTGCTGAGGCTGGCCTCGAATTTATAATCCCCCTACCTCTGCCTCCCGTGTCCCTGACATTGCAGGTGCCTCCCACAATTTCCCATTGGCAATAGCAGTTTTTTTTTTTTTTTTTTTTTTTTTTTAAGATCTAATAAGAATTAGCTTTTAGCAAGTATCTGGCTAATGCCAATGTGTATTTATCAAAGGCCCTTGCTTACTACAATGACAAGATAGAATAAGCTCTGGACAAAACTGACAAATCCCATGTCACCAGGCTCTGTCACTTAGCTGTGCTCTTAGTGGGATCTTACGCAAGATATTTGGTTATATCATTTATATTTAAAAAGTTCTGAGTAACATAGTGATCAGATTTAAATAGTATTTTCAGGCTAATTACACTTTCAAAGGTATTGCTTTTTAAGCAATCCTATCTTTTCTTAACATGGATATTCCCTACTAAATTTTGAGTTCATTGACGGTGATGATAATTAATTATTCATATTTTACATACACAGTATTCAGCGTACAATGAGTCTGGCATACAGTCACTAGTCCATAACATCTAGGTGAACAGATGAATTGCATGCATTTTGAATGTTTGAGTAGGAAAGCAGTGAAGCAGCAAAGAGTATGGTGTGATATACTTTATTTGAAGAAATCAAAAAGACATAATATGTCAGCAAGCATTTTCCAAAGCACATGCCCAGGATTTCTAATTAATTTTGGGGGATAACAGATGCTTCTCCAAAACAAATGAAGCAAATATGTTGCTCAGCATAGTAGCTGACACTCAGTAAATTATCTGGGTATGATTTGTATGCTTCAGCTCCGAGTGGTGGATTCTTCTAGAATTGTGCTTTTAAGAGAAAAATAGGTTAAGGATTAGGCTTGTTCCAGTCCATCCTGTTTGGTTTGTACCAGTCAGTCCTAAAATCTTCATTACCACATGGGATATTTGCTCCTGGTCTACTTTCTTCTTTGACTTTTGCCTACATAATCTTGCACTTTGCTATTCAATGCGCCTATGCTCTGTGACTGGAGACAAAGCATAAAACCATTGCCTTCCTTCCTTTATCAGGAAAAGTGCCTATTGAACTCAGTGATGTGCTTAATGATGTAGTTGATATATCTTCTCACAGAAGCGTCTTCTTGCCAAAGACCAGTAACAAGGGACTGGTAGACCTGTCCTTAAAGTGATATGACTCTGTAGAATAATATCAAGTTATTATTGGGAGCAACTAGGAATACCCTGATGACATGAGGCTAAGACACTTAGAAATCTGTGCATTAGAAAGTGTCTGCTCTGTGGTGAGACACCCAAACCACCCACAGAGAGTGTGTAGGTGTGGGTATAAAATTGCCCTCTCAAAGTTGTCAATCACAATAACCCAGACCATAGGTGATGGTCACTGTTCCAGCAGTGAGAAAAATCCAGGAAGACAAAGGGGAGTAGTTAAGAGAGTTTACTGGAAGAAGATATGCTGCAAGAACACAGTGGGGACAGGGCAGAGGCATCTGCCTGCAGACTCAGAGTAGAGTCTGGGTGTAAATGTGCTTCTTTGTTCTTTATTTCACTTTGACAGGCTTTTTGGTAGGGGTGGTTTATGCTAAATGAGGGGTGACTGACAGATTCCTGTGCTTTGCCCATAATGTCCCTTGCACATGTGCCAAATCTCTGCACATACTCTTGGAGATGGCCAGGCAATCTTTGAGAAACAGGACTTTGCTATTTATTCTTCAGGGAGGTTAGATCCTCTGATAACACAATGGGGTTAGATGAAAGGGAGATCCTTAGGCTCATGTCAGCTCTGCTAATCAAGGTGGTTTGGGACCTGAAATGAGGGTCTCTAATCCATCCTGCTTCATTATTCTTATGTATACATGTCACATTGTATTTCCTGAAATTCAGTTCCACATACCCAGGACAGCACCACCATGGGTCATCTGTATATATATATATATATATTTCCTAAATCATTACCTAAGCTTCTTCTAAGGGGCATGTTCATTCCAATGAGTCACTGGCAATGTTATTTTGGTAGGACTCATTCATAGTATTTGTTCAAGCCTATCTTTATTTACTATGCATTAATTTTTTTTTTTTCCAAAGACAACACTGTTAAGGCTGCTCTTCTATCAAACAGGCAGGGTCTTTAAAAATTGATGCTCTTGGTACATTTTGTAGCTTCCACAGTAGATAAATGGTTATTTCTTGTTTAAGAGAGAAAGAGCCTTCTTTAGCTGTAATAAAGGGAAATGCACACATAGACCCAACCCTCTGGCCTTCAGAGGAAGTTCTGAACTCAGAGCAATTAGTCATGTCCACATCTGTGGTTTCATACTGTTCACCTGGCCCTTCAACCACCTCTAGATGTGATCTCTCAATCCCATTCATAGGCAAGTGGAGCAGTCTGATCTTCTATCTACATGTCCTCCAAAACTCAGTCTTAGAGACCTCTTAATATCTGTCCATATGCTTAATTTTTAATATTTGTTGAATTGTTTTCTTTTTGCTTGTCACCTTCCTAATGATGTTATTAAGAATATATACTGGGCTGGGCATGGTGATACATGCCTTTAATCCCAGCAGCTTGGGAGACTGAGGAAGGAGGATCACAAGTTCAAAGCAATTTAGCAAGGCTCTAAGCAACTCAATGAAACCATCTCTAATAAAATATAAATAAGGGCTGGGAATGCTTATTGCAAGACTACTTTTTATTTATTTTATTTTTTATTTTTTTTAATTGTTGATGGACTTATTCATTTATTTATATGTGGTGCTGAGAATCAAACCCAGTGCCCCACACATGCAAGGCAAGAGATCTACCACTGAGCCACAACCCAACCCTATAATGTACTTTTTAAGTGCAGGAATATAGAGCACTATAGGAATTGAAGACATAAATTGTACCAGAGGAAATCTCAAATCATTATAACCTCTTACAAACTTTTGAAACTGTCATATGTAACTGAACAGTACACAATTATGGGTTCTTTGAATTAACTTCTATGTTAATAATTCCATTATTCACCAATGAAAGTTTATTAAAACATACATACATGTAGCACAAAAAAAGAAAAAGCTGGGGACTTGGCTCCCTGGTTAAGTCCCTGAATTCAATCCCTGGCATCTGTCCCCTCCAAAATATAATGGATTATGAAATCATAGAAGGAAAACAGTTTTACAGTTCTAAATTTTTTCCCTTACATTTCAAGTGAAAAAAGAGCTAACTCTGAGAAAGATTTTTTTTTTCTTTAGCATGAAGTATTAAGAATTATAGTGATCATTTTCTATCTGGTTTCTTGGTGCCACAAATGTTCTGGTTTGTGGTTTATACAGTTTACCTTGATATTTGCAACAACTTAGATGTGGCTTTACTATCCTCATTTTATATGTAAGAAAACTGAAATTCAAAGGGTTAAATAACTTGCCTGAGTTTACTAAGGCAATTAAGGCAAATCTTGGGTTTCATGTCATATCTTTTAAAGTTTGAGGCCAGTGTTTCTTAAATACTAATGTGTAATATCTACCAGTGAAAGCAATTCAGTGAATGAGAACTGCATTCCCTCAGCTATCTACATAAATACAATCTTATTTCATTCATTCTGGAGTCACAGGACGACTCCAGATATATTCCCTTAAGAATCTGTATGTAAGGAAGGCATGTGTCAAGATGTCTCCATCCTAATGGTCAAATGTTACAGATTATCCCTGTGGACTTGAGGTAGAAAACCTAATGTGCAACTCAATAATTATGCATCAGCAAATGACAACAGAGTTGTTTTCAGCACAAAGAATTTTCATTAAATAATAGACTTTCTTTTTTAGCTGGTAGCACAATGGGCACCTAATCAACATGTCACCTTCGTGGGATGTTTTCACAGCTGAATGATTTCCCAAATACAAAACTTTCTGGGGATTATGTTTTTCCTATATACTACTGTTTAACTATTTACAAATAAATGCCAGCTTTGGAATGGTTGAGGGATTTCAGGGCAGAAGTCTGCTATCAGGCATATACAGAGCTTCTTTTCTCCGTCTTCCCTTCCAAACCTTGGTGCCATCTTGAGAACTTATAATTAAGTCCTAACACCAAGTCTGCCAAGAATTTATTTTCAATTTTCATGTTTTGCTATCTCAGCTGTTTCGAATTACATATATCCAAGCTGTAGGAAGCATGTTATTCTGAATGTTCTAGGGATTGATTTTGTTTTTCCAAATATTTCCAACCTTTTGTTTAGGTGATATAAAAGTTAACTAGAATTGACAAGACAGCATAACTCAGAGGGTCGCATGAGTGACTGTGGGCTTCTTTCTTAGTTGTTAGAATAATGGAAACCTATTATAAGTGAGGCATTGTGCTGGCATTCTTAGTATTTGTCTCCTAATCTTCACAGTGACTATAACTTAGGTACCTTTAACCTCTTTTTAGAGAAGAAGATGCTCATCTAGGAAAGTTAAATAAATGACTAGTTGTTTTGTCTGATTCTATACTCAAACTTTTATTCATTACAGTACAATTTTAGGAAATATATTTTAGACCCCTGTTAGTGGTTCATTGTTACTTTTATTTCTGGAAGGAATTAGTATCCCTGTTAGTAGCCCTTCAAAGTTTGTCTGATTAGGTGACCTGTTCAAGATCACTCGAGATCTGAAAGAGTTGGAAACTAAATAATTTTTACTTTTTAAATATAGTAGTAGTTTGTTGATTATCACATTAGTAATAGGAGAAAGTGGTCTATGTTTGAAAGGCATCAAAGAATAAGGTAAAACATACATACCTGAGTTGCGATTATATTATCATAGAGACCTTTATACATTGGCCTAATATGTACATGTTAGGGTGGTCTTGTAGCAAAGGTGACCCTAAAGTCATTGAATATTAAGCAAATTTTGTTTTTTGGTGTTAGAAATTCTGCACCTGAAGCAATGTTAGATATTAAGTAAGTATCACGACTGGTGTGTTTTGAAAATTGGGTGAGTTAACTTCTCACGAGGAGGCATGGATGCTATGGATCTGATTCCCACTGGGGTCAAGTTGGTGAGTTGACCCTGTCCTCTGTGGGACACTCACCTCCTTCTTTAGCTTCAAATCCCAAGCCGCCCCCAAGGGTAACTTGAGAACATTGCAGATACGTGCTGCTTGGAGCTGAAGGAATGTGGATAGGTGGAAAGTTCAGTTCCCTGGACTTAGGGATTCTGTGTCCACATCCAGAATACCCACTGCTTCTCTGTATCATCCTTTCTTATGCTCAACTCCCTTTTTTTCTGTTTTGTCATCTTTGTTTGCTTTCCTATAAAGGACAACACAAAGGGGAGAATGTGTAAAACCTCTTTTAGTAACTTAGGTGGGGGAACATGTTGCTTTCTTACTCTTTCTAAAGATCCTTACCCATCACTACATTGTTCTGAAACTCTGCAATGTTCTTGTGGCTTGCCTACAACTCCTTTTTCTAAGTTCGCTCCCTCTTGCCTAAAATGAAGGTCATAAGTAAAACACAGCAAAATGTGAGGGGGCTAGGTCATGCTCCCTTCTTACCCTCAGTTGTTTTCTTCTTCATGCTAACAAATGAAAGCTGGCTACCAACATTGTTTTCTGCTTCATCTTTTATGGCAGTTGGGATTCTGTTAGTCATGTGCCATTCCCCATGAGCAGAGGGAGAGGTACCATCATGGAGCCTGCTCCATTTCTCTTTTGCTAGCTTGGTTTTTTTCTTTTGCATAAATCGGCTTTGACTTCAGGATGTCTTCTCTCAGGTAGCAAGATGGGACGCCGTGTATATTTGACCATGCATTCTCTGATTCCACGTTTTTGCAATAGGTACAGAGATACAGATGTGGATAGATACTGCAGAAAGAGATACAGTTAGACCATGATAGATTATAGCAAATTGGGTTCACAGACATGTTGATAGATAGACTGATGGAGTTATGTTCTTTTCATCTGTATGTCCAGTTTCTATCCCAGTGCATCACACAAGTGGGCCTCAATATATAATGACAGCATGAATGGACCAAGATGGCCACATTAGACCCCAATCATGAAGGACCATTTGTTATTTCCTGCTTTCTGGATGTAAATGGAGCCTAAACTTGGAGTCAGTGTCTTCCCAAATTACTGAGACACACAAGGCATGGTTGATTCAGACTTTGTCTTCACCACACTTCAGGTTTAAACAGTTCATCAATGCATTTGTGTATGAGTGAGTGTGTGTGTGTGTGTGTGTGTGTGTGTTTTGCACACACATATAGGTTAGAGGGAAAAGCGTGATATATACTTTAATACTAAACTCAAACAATCCTGTGTTGGACAAACTACAAAAGACCTGGTGACCAGGGCTGGGGTTGTGGCTTAGTGGTCGAGCGCTTGCCTAGCATGTGTGAGGCACTGGTTTCGATTCTCAGCAGTGCATAGAAGTAAAATAAAAATAAAGGTCCATTGACAACTGAAAAAATATTTAAAAATTAAAAAAGACCCGGACCCCCAATGTTCCTACGAAGTGAATATCCAATATATAGTGAATACCCTATTTTATTAGCTCTAGTGGAAATAATATACCACTACATGTATCACTGAAAGAAACTGCATATTGAAAAGTTCTTCCTCATAATGTATTGAGTTGAAAACTATCTTCCTGTAACTTGCGCCCATTCATTCTGCTTTTATACTAATTGACCACTTTTTTCTCCAGAGTAGAAAGAGATAAATGCTAATTGAAGGATTATTATCCCTACTGAATAGCAGAGTTTCTACCTCTGGATCCCCATTAAAGCATCTTTGCAACCCTTCATTAACCTCCAAGGATGATCCCTGGGAGATAGAACACTTATAAGCAGCAGCTCTGAAACAGAAAATGCTCCACCTAAATACTCTGCCACAGGGATTGGCAACATTTTATCTTGGAAAAATGCTTTTTTATCCCAATTTCATTCCCCCTCTTGCTGAGTAAAGCTTAATAAGATCCTAATGCACTGTGTACAATGGCAGTTCCAAATTTCCCTCTAAAGAAGGAAATTTGTATCCACTGCCCTGAATTTCTGGCTTGGTGTAATGGAGCAATTGTCATTTCTTATCTATCTGGTCCCTCTGCATGGGTAGGACCAAGAGGAGGGTGGTATTGACAATCAAACTTCATAAGAGAGCTCAGTGCAGTGGCACAAACCAGTAATCCCAGTAGCTCGGGAGGCTGAGACAGGAGGATCCTGAGTTCAAAGAGAGCCTCAGCAACAGCAAGTCACTAAGCAAGTCAGTGAGACCCTGTTACTAAATAAAATACAAAATAGTGCTGGGGATGTGGCTTAGTGGTCGAACACCCCTGAGTTCAATCCTTGATACCCCCCAAAAAAATTATAACAGAGGCACAAGATGAATCTTCTTAATGACACATGCTGCACACTCGTGAACTATAAGATCAGCTTCATAAACATTTATTTCCCCAAACATAAGAGAATCATAAAGTCCCTGCTCACTAACCTGAACAGCACTAATATAATTTCATTACTTGCCATGGAACAATGGGGCTGAGAGGCGATTAAGGTTGTCCAAGCATGATAATTTCTCATGATAAATAGTCAGGAAAAGAGGGAGGGATGCTCAACTTGGGAACAGGAGACACAGGCTCCCCAGGATTGTGGGTCTGTCACCACCTGTAAGGAGCCCTACTCAATCAACCCACCCACTTGCTCCTGAGGCATTGATGGAGTCCATGAAAGACTCAAAACCTGTGGTTGCTTCAGAGCGTCATTTATTTTTATTAAGAGCAGATGGAGGCAGAAGTCCTCTGAGCACTTTATTAGTGTACTACCATTCACTGAATAGCAGCCAGTAGAGCACAGAATAGAGATTTCTGTCCATCTGTTCCTTCGCCTCTCCCTACAGTCTCCCATGGCAGAGTGAGCAATTGGAGCTTTAGTGTCGACGAGCATAATTAAAGGTCTGAAATGTTTTGTAGTATTGTACTTTCGTATAGACTCGATAATGCTACTGAGAGCAATTCCTGTCACATCTAAATGCATTTAGTGTATAAATGTATATTATTGCCTTGTTGTATAGAATGACGATAATTTGTTTAAATTACTGATAGCTAAGTACAAATCTCAAAAAAAAATTTACTTTGCCTGTTCTTGTTTCATGTTTTTTATATACTTCAAGTAGATACTTTTATATCATAGGTATTTTCTAAGCTTGATAAGCCCTGTTTATTCAACTGGATAAAAATATCAGGTGAGCTGAAGATAATTTTCATCTTCAGCTTAGTTTCTTTGTAATTTTTAGTGGTGTCTCTGTGACCAGCCAACTCTATTTGTACATTTGTCTAAGGAGAACCTTACATTTAACTTAAACACTGAAAAATTATTATTTTTTTTTTTTGAGAGAGAGAGAGAGAGAGGGAATTTTTTTAATATTTATTTTTTAGTTTTCGGCAGATACAACATCTTTGTTTGTATGTGGTGCTGAAGATCGAACCCAGGCCGCACGCATGCCAGGCGAGCACGCTACCGCTTGAGCCACATCCCCAGCCCCCAAAATTATTTTTCCAGAGTAGGAATTCACTTTATTCTTATATACCTAATTCCTGGGCAGCATATCATAAAGTGATTTCCTGGCCCAAAGAAACAGTGTTACCATTGGGAGCTGTACTTTTGAACAGTGACTCAACCTCAAATACCTTGTAGAAAAGTCAGAAAATATATCACAAAAAAGACAGACCATATAGGGTGGCTTGATTGCTGTGTCAATGATATTTTGATGCTTAAAATATAAACACAAGTGGTACAAGGGTCCACACTGTGAAAGAGTGCAAGAGTGTATCCAGTTTTTAAAAATCTATCTCCCTTGGGTCCTAATGAATATGTCAACAAATTGCTTGTCACTCTGTGATTAGATGAAGAGGCCAGGAAAACCCATACTGAAGAGTGACTTTTCCTTGTGTGGACACAGGGCTGAAACATCTTATATATATTTCGCCTTAGGCATGATCCTTATTCATGTAAGTCCTAGACTGATTAAAGACCTCATTGTTGCAGAGGTTTCACACCAACAGCACTGACATTAAGAGGAGAGTCCGTAGTCTCCTCTAGGTGGTCATAAATAGTAGCTGGTTGTCAAAAAATCCGAAATCTTCTCATTGAGGATGTTTAGGGCAGGGAGGGATGTAAATATCGAATGAGTTTCAAAAGGTACTCATGTAGACTATGGGCTATGCAATCATGTTTTGTTTTTTTTTTTTAGATGTTATATAATTTACTTCATGCAGATTGAATTTTTCAGAGCTTCACTTTATAAAATATTGGATTGTGTATCTTAAGTCACACAGTTTCCAGGAATCCAAATATCTGCCTTGAATTTTTGGGCATTCAGCAAATGAGAGATAGATAATGGCTCATCTAAAATAGAGGACGGAGAACTATCCACAATGTGTGATTTGAACTCCTAGCTTCTGCTGTTTATGTTCACTTTGATGAAACCATGCTTAAACACATATAATGTTACAGAGGAAAAGCACCCATTTCTATAGTCCTATCCTAACTTTCAATATTAACACCATTCTATTATGTTTTCAATCAGATCTGATCTTATCAACCAGGGAGTTTCACTGCTAGTATTTATTGAGTTCTTAATGATTTTCCAGGGACTGTTCTATGGGAGTGATAGGAAATGTCCCCTGAAAAGCTCAGGTTCAGAGGTAAAATAGATTATGATAGCTGTAACATCATCAGTGGATTAATCCATTTGATGGATCAAAAATTTAAATGGACAAATGGATGATAACTCTAGGCAGGTAGGGCCTGGCTGAAGGAAATAAGTCACTGAGGTCTGCCCCTGGGGATTAGCTCTTCATCCTGGTCCTCGCTACCTCTCTGCTTCCCAGCTACCATGTCCTTCTCCACACCCTTCCTCCAAGTTTCAGTTTTGTTGTTGTTGTTGCTTCGTTTTTCCACTGTGACCAAATGACCTGATAAGCAGAGTTTTAGAAGAGGGAAAGTTTATTTGATGCCCATAGTTTCAGAGTCTCTGTCCATAGATGACAAACTCCATAGCTCTGGGTCCAAAGTGAGGCAAAACATCATGGCAGAAGGGTGGGGCTGAGGAAGAAGGCAGCTCAAGACAGAACAGTCAGGAAGCAGAGAGAACTGTGCTCACCAGAGATGAAAATAAAGCCCAAAGGTATAATCCCAGTGACCTAACTCCTCCAACCACACCCTATCTGCCTGCAGTTAACCATCTTGTTAATCAACTCAAGTGGATTTATGTGCTGATCCAGTTAATGCTGACCCGGTAATTTTACCTCTACACTTTCTTGCATTGTCTCCCACATGAACTTTGGGTGGGCAGCTCAGATCCAAACCTTAACCCTCCACAATGTTCTGCCTCACTGCAGGCCCAGAGCAGTGGAGTCAGATGACCATCAACTGTACCTCTGTAACTATGAGCCAAAATAAACTTCGTCCCCAAGTTGTTCTTGTCAGGTATTTTTTTTCACAGAGGTCAAAAGCTGACTCACACAGGGAAATTTTATCTGCCTTTATATCTTCAGTTAAACAGCAAACTTATAAGGCAGTCACTATTATTATCTCTGTTTTAGAGAGAAGAAACCTGAGATATAGGTTATGAATGTGCTTAAAATCATTCAACCAGCAAGAGGTAGAGCAGGATTTGAAATTAGGTGGTTTCATTCTGAAGTTTATATGTTAATCCAGGATCAGCAAGTTTTTCTGTTATGGACCAGATAGCAAGTATCTTAGGCTTTGTGGGCCACCTGGTTTCTGTCATATCTAGTCAACTCTGCAGTTACAGCTCACAATCTTTAGATAATAGCTAAACAAATGAGGATGATTGTTTCAATAAAACTCTATTTATGGTTTCTGAATATGAACTTCATATTGCATAAGATATTATTATTTTTTGAATTTTTCTAAACATTTAAAAAAATTTAAAAATTTTCTGCTAAGTTTATGAAATATACAAACTGGCAATGGGCCAGATTGGGACTTTAGACCATACATAGTATCTTAATCTATTTTCTATTGCTATAACTTTCTAATGCTATAACAGAATACCTGAGGCTGGGTGATTTACAAAGAAAGAAGGCTTATTTGGGCTCAGGGTTCTGAAATTCAAAGGCATGACACTGGCATCAGTAGTGAGCAATACGTCACTCCAAGGAGCCCGTGTGGTCCACAGATCAGCAGTTCTGGCATGACTCTGCAGTGTATTGGAAATTCATATTCACCAGCACCCCCACAGCCCCACACCACTGACAACCTCCTGCATCTCAGTCTGTATCTCATCAGTGTATTTGGATGCATGCTAGAGTTTGATAAGCACTACTCAAAGAGGCCAAGATATCTGCTCTTCTGCTCTGGACACTCTGTTTTAGACAGGTGACTTTTAATGATCTGATAACTGAGAGCAGAATGCCAACAGGCATCATCTCTGTTACCACAGAATCTTTGTGCTCATAGTGCCCACGGTACAAAGCACAAGCTTAATAATAGAGTCCATTGAAAAGGGAGTCTGGGATGAAATAAACTTAGGGATCACTGTAACCTATCCTGGTCTTGGACATTCCCAAGGACCATTTGCCTATTAAAGGCTTTATGAAGTCCTGAATGTTTTTAAGCTACTATATTGATCTGGAGTTTCCTGATCTTAATGAAATAGAAAATGCTTTTTCCTGAGAAGCACTTATTCATATATGAAGGGAGTCAGAAGATCATGACTTAAGCAGTAGTTTAGGAGACAATATGGAAAAGAGGAAATCAGCTACCTCAGGCCAGTGTGAGAGGCCAGTTTGGAGCCAATCTACTTCACTGGGTGATTTTTATCTGTGACTATAACAGGATTGTTTTATACTCTGTAGAGCTGTAGCATTCTGTACCTCCCATCTCTTTATGTTGATGTGTTTTATGACTACTGTAATACTATTTCAATCTTTCTCTACTTTAGTAACTTCATCTGTGAAATGAGAATAAAAACATTAACTCAGAACCCAGCTTGACATATAATTAGTCGTCAGTATGTACAAACGTAAATATTATTGAAGAATGAAAATGCCATATAACACCCAAAAGACCTAAAAAAGTTCTAGACCAGGGTTCTCCATTAGAACATTTTGAAATGATGCAAATGTTGTCTATCTGCAGGGCCAATATGGTAGCCACTAGTCATATATGAAAACTGTGGTAAGTATGAGGGACTCAGTATTTCATTTTCCTTCATTTCAGTTTAAAAGCCAATGTGTAACTAGTGGATACCATATTAGACCTCACAGCCCTAGACTGAATAGAGTAGGTTTAAAGATATGGATATTTAATACCACTCACCAACAAGTAAACAACATTAAAAAAGTTAATAGTGTGGGAGTCTTTGAAAATATAAAAACTTTTTCATTTTACCTATGGACTGAAATGGTTAAAGCTAGACTTATGCATCTGACCTATCTGTCTACTTAATGCTCCATAAAGCTTTATGAGGCTTTTTAAGAAATAGGGCTTGGGATCCTCAGTGGTGTAACTGTCTGTAGATTATGGCTTTGAGCAGCACCATTCCTTCCTGTATCACCCTTGTGAGCTATCAGATGAAAAACTCATATGACACAGGTCCCTTTGTGGGAGAGAACTGTCTTTGTGCAGAGAGAAGCTGAGACACTCAGGGAACCAAAGGGTGTTCTAACTTTCCTGTGTGAGATAAGAGAGTCCATTTTTATTTTTACTACCAAGATGGAGAGAATGTGAGAAAGGGAGGGCAAGGGGATGCAGCCAGAAACTTGGAGAAGTTTTTAAACTCTGAAACTTACTCTAAAGCAACCTAAGTGACTCCAAGATTGAGAGGAGTGATGGGTGTTATCCAAAATCAAGTCTAAGAACCAAGACGGTGTTTAAAGATGCTGTAGCAACATAGTTGGGAGAAGGTGAAGGGAATTTGCACTGGAACTTTCAGGCCAAATGATCTGAGATAGAAAATGAAACTAGATACATACTGTAGAGCCCTTCTGTGCTTATGCATTGGTAGAGTGCCAGCAATTGATTACTCTTTTCCTTCTGCCCCCAAAAGATTTCCTTTGTGGTACTTTCATGAATGTGAAAGCATCCACCCATTTGCACAGTTAGAAACATTGGAGATTTCTGCCTCTCTACTGCAGTCAGTCAGTCTCCAAGCCCCACGTCCCTTCTCCTTGGCTCTATCATTCTAGTCCATGTTCCTATCCACTTTCTCATGAAGCATGCACCCTGCTGGTTTTCCTACTGAATTTTCACCCCCTCTACACTCCTTCCAAAGGTTGCTGAAGCAGTGCCTATACAACACAGAATGAGTATGTCCCTCGACTTCTCAAAAACATTCCAGAGCTCTATATGGCCCTTGAGGGCTCCCTCAAAAGACAGTGGACATCCTTCAGAAGTCAGCCTCAGTATACCCTTCCTGTCAACTTATGCTTCTACGTTCTTTTGCATTGCATGAAGTCCCTGTCTTAGCCAATGGCAAGCTCATGTATTAAAGGCTTTATCCCTGGTTTATAGTGCTACTGGGAACTTGTGGAACTGTAAGGGGTGGGGACTCATGGAAGGAAGCAAGTCCATGGGAGGTGTGCCCTTAAAGGATATATTTTGTCCTTTGCCCCATTCTCCTTCTCCTCCCCCCACCCTCCTTCCTGGGCTCCATCTGTTGAACAAGTTTGTTCCACCACACCCTCCCCACCCTGATGTTCTACCTCATCACAGTCCAAGAAACAGTGGAGCCTAGTGATTACGGACTGAAACTTCTGAAACTGTAAGCAAAAAGAATTTTTTCCTTATTTTAAATTGTTTAACGTGGGTACTTTGTCATAGAAACAGAAAGATGACTAGCACAGAAGGTTTTGTTATGCTTCAAAAAGGTCTAGTCCTTTCTTTTTTTTGACTCTTTGGATTTTGTCTAAAATTCCATGTAAACTATCTTAGTTTACATTCAAAACTTCAGGGACTAAGATACTGATGGGATTCAATACACATTACTCCAAAATATGGTTTCTTGGGATTTGAGAAAATAGCAGAAGCAAGAAGGTCACTCTCTGACCAAGTCAAGACACCTAGGAAGGATCCTTTGACATTTGCCTGAAACAGCTTCATTTGAGGGGTACTCTGTACTCAGAGAAGGGGAATCATTTCTCTGAAGACACATTGCCACAGTGAAGAATCTGAAAAAACACGCTTTGTCAAATCCCCCCCAGTTTATTATCATTGTTTCATACCCACTTTGTGCTGTCATACCTCTCCAAACTATCCACTTTTTCTTAAATATAGCCTAAAAATATGTTCAAGTTTCCATGTTTCTTTGGGTCTTTATTCTCAAAGTCTCTAATGTCATGTAGAACTTACATTAAAAAAATATGTGTCTGCTTTTCTCCTGTTAATCTGTCTTCTGTTACGGGGATATGAACTATGACCCTAGTAATAGTTAAAGAAAATGTGTTTTTCCCCTTATCTTAGGATTTTTTTCTCTAAAGCCTTTCTCAGCCATCAATGGGTGAGCAGGGAAAGACAATGAAGGGAAATGAAAACCACAGGGATCCTTATCTGACAGGTAGGCATCTAGAAGATGGGGACCTAGCATGTCAAAACCTCACCATGCCTTAGTTACATCCCCTTAAAAAAAACTCTGGTTTCAAGATCATGTCACACCTATTGGGTGACCTAGACTATTCCTTCCTTTTCATGGAAACTGTCACAACCCCCAATCACCCTGATCACCAAAACATCAAGACTCTCAAAACTTTATGGGGGCTATTAAAGGGTAATGAACGAATTAAGGGTGCAGGAAATTGAGGCAAAAATGGGGGGCTCAATTTCCTGCCAAGCTCCATTTCTGAGCACCATACCATTCTCTCTTGGAGGTGGTCCATAGACTTCCTATGTTGTCAGTCAAAAGTCAGAAGGTGGAATTGGGTGGTATTCTGGAAACTTCCCTGAGAGTCCCAATAAAACTGGAGTGCAGGTGGGGTATGCCATCCCTCTCCTTGCTGAGTGGACCCACTCTCTCCCTTAAGAGTGTTGGTGTTCCCCTGAATATCCCTTCTAATAAATCCATTCCTGTATCTCTGAGTGACGTGCCTGAAATCTTTCTGACCTGATTGCAAGAACCTGGGGTGAACAGGGGACCTTTGTACTACCTCAGTTATGCAGAAGGCCCCCAGCCCTGAAACATCAGCACCCCATTTTGCCCACCCCTGCCAGCCTTTCCCTCTTTGATTCTAGCATGATACTTCTGTGTACACCTCTGTGGTAAGTTATGGGGCTTTGTGATACAATTAGCTGTCTCTGTGGCTGCTGTCCTGCTCAATTTATCACTCTTTGAACCTAAGTTCTGGGGCTCATTTATCCTTATACCTCTGCAGCCTATGTCAGTGCCTGGAATGTTGTGAATCTTTTCTTGCTGAATAAATGTATTACATAGATAAAAGAAATGAATGGATGGATGTAAGAAAAAGAAGGAGGGAGAAAAAGAAATAGAAACATATTCAGTATTCTTTCATGCGTCACACTGTATTGCAGTATTAAAGGTTCACAACATAGATATTCTTTATTATGCCTTTCTATGCTTGAGAAAGGCAGTTTCTCTACTGTTTAATATGCTTAGTAGTTGCTAGCTTTGAGATACAGCAGTAACTAACTGCAGTTAATAAAGGAAATTTTAATTTCAGATCATCCTCCTCTCACAGTGTTTTAAAAATACTTGAGGATTGGAATAATTTGTTTTATAGTCTTCATTAACCACTTACCCACCTCCTGTCTTGCCATATTTCCCAGCCAAATACACACAAAAAAACCCATAAGAGTTCCATAAATGATCTATTGATTGTTACCAGATTGGAATCTATCTGCCTGACTTGGGGTAGGGTAAAATTGGGCCTATTTTATGGGTATTTCTTGGCTTTTGAGCATGTAAAACCAACATATAGAAATAGTTCCAAAACATCAGGTACATGGTCTGTATTTTTCGGATTTGTACCAAAGCTTTAAGCAGCCCATCAGCCAGGAGAAGCAGTTTGATTTAATTTGGATTTAAATGCAAAGAACAATCGAAAGACCTTTTTCAGCAAGGATAACCTATTGACATGTAAGAAAGGATGATAAATCAGTTCCTAAAAAGCCTGGGATTGTTTTTCCTGTGAAGAATCCAAAATGAGAAAAGCTGAGGGAGAACTAATGTGATCATTTCAGTTCAAGGGTCATAATCATTATCATGATGCAGAATGTAGAAAATATCATGAAAATTTATTAACTGCACTGTGCAGTCAAAAAAGAATAAACCAGAGGAAGCAAATGTCAATAATCCTTGTATTATATGTGGTATTTTGAGGCTTGCGATTTCAATCATTTCTTTAAATGTTTGTGATCTACCATGCTTGGGAAACCTATTGCTTATTTTATTCAATTTTTGCCATTTCATTCACAATTGACACTTGTTCTCTCATTCTACAAATATTTACTGAGTGTCATAGATACTCAGCCTGATATCTGTCCTCTCTCTCATTAATTCAGAGTTTCATCAAATCATGACACAGTACTATATTAAAAAGTCATATACTTAAGCTAATGTTTTAAGTAATTAGGATATTTATTAATTGCAGCTCTTTGAATGCAAATCTGACCTATGTGGTGTAATGTATTGCTTGATGGGCCTGGACAGTTGAAGGAGCACCTCCCATTCAGGCAATGTCAAGTCCAGTATCTACACAGCATAACCAGGAAGCTGTTTTCCTGCAGTCTTAACCTCTGCTTTATACTCTGTTGACTTTATTCCCAGGCAGCCGCTTCCAACAAATATTCCATCTCCAGAAAAACAGAATAATTTCCCTGAAAAGTAGTACCAAATGTCTTGAGTTTGACTCTATGCACTTCTTGAGTTTATATGCTCTTTTAATCTCACTGTCAAGGTTGGGAGAGTGGAATATCCTGATGGGCCCAGTTGATATCACACGTCTAACCCTTGAACCCAGTAGTCAGATTAGCTTCATCCAAATCTCATGAGAGTGGATAGGAGGTGATTCCACAAAAGAATGATAAGTAAGAGGAATATATTAGCATATCAACCTATTTCAGGAATATGATCTGCATATATAAATGTATAATACACTCATGTGTAATTAAATATATCTAAATATCTATGACTTTACCTCTCCTAGGACTATGGTCTATGGCTACCATATTTTATTTTGTGCCAGGAAAACCAAACACATTTAAATCACATGAACTATTTCAAGTGAGCCTCATTTCATATTTTGCAATCGGCTTTAATTCATTATTTTATATTAGAAATTGTGAGAGATTCAAAGGCACCTTGCCAGCAATTTGTGCCACATGAAAGGCCATAAAACCAAACAAGAAACACTGAGCAATATCATTTTGCAACTCTGTAAAATAAAATTTCATAAAGGTTCTCTGAGGTTGGACCTATTGCTTCCTGTTTTGCCCTAACTAGATGTCAGTTCTTCTTCCTTTGAACCCTTTTAGCATTTTGATTGAAGTTCTTATGTGGCACCTACTATATTCTACCTTGAATTATGAATACTTGTCCTAGGATAATATATATGTAAAGTCCTAGGATAATATATATGTAAAGGACATATATATTATGTCCAGAACACACATTTCTTCATCTATTTTATGTACCTTAGATAGTGTTAGTGTTGCTATTTGACTTTATTTAGCAGTAGGCATCAAAATATTGTTATACATAATTCACTTTCTTGCTTTCTAGTTGTCAAAAAGACAAAATACAGTTACAACAAATCTGGTTATGGATCTAATGAGCTTTTTCTTATAATTCATGAATAGGGGCAGCCTTCATTCTACAAAACCCAGTGAGATATCCCATTGGGTAATATTAGCACAGAGGGTTTTGTGAGGTAACAACAAGGAAACCAAATGATAGGGAAAGGTTGATTGGTTAAATTCAGGTTACTTTAGGTTACTTTTTTGAAACGGTTAAAGCAAAGAGGACTTTCTTGTTAGTCTGACTAACATAGATTATAGAACATTCAGTTTCCAGGAAAAATTGGTCTGCAAGGGAATTTGTTTCCTTAAATTTTCAGTTTGATTATGTAGCAGTTAGCCTAAGTGATGCCATTTTTGTCATCTCATGTATTGAGGCCTAGTGCAGGAGCTTTGTCCAAAAATGTGGCCTCCCATAATTTTGATTTAGCACAATCATACTACAAATGTCAGGTACATTATTTTATTGTTAAGACACATAAATTATTTGACACATTCTTACTGAGTATGCCTTGTGTTCTGGTTTGGATATGAGGTGTTTCCCCAAAGGTCCTGTATTAGTGCAGGAATATTCAAAGGTGAAATGATTGGACTAAGAGCTATAACCTCATCAGTCCATCCTGGTTTGAATGGACTGACTGTGTGGCAACTGTAGGCGGTTTACGTGTGGCTGGAGGAAGTGGATCACTGGGAGGTGCACCCTGTAAGGCTTCATGTTTCCTGTGGCCCCTTCCTTTCTCTCTCTCTCTCTCTCTCTCTCTCTCTCTCTCTTTCCTGATTCTACCATGAGCTAAGCAGGGTTCATCCACTGAGATTTTCCACATGATATGCCAACTCACCTTCGTCCCAGAGCAATGGATTTGGCTGTCTGTGAACTGAGACCTCTGAAACTATAAACCCCAAATAAAATTTTCCTCTTCTGACTTGTTCTTATTGGGTATTTTGGTTATAGCCATGAAAAAGCTGAATAAAACGCCTTGTGTGCCAGGCATGGGCTGGTCATGTGAATTTTTGTCATCAGCTTTGATTTCCTGGCCTCTTGTTTCTCCCATGGTGGAGGCCTGCCTGTGTATGTACACCACGATTTCCCAGGGCTGAACACATAGTATATTCTCGTTGGTAAGTCTAAGCATTTGAAAAAGCTTTCACAACTCCTTAGAACAACTTGTTCTCTTAGAACAATTGTTCTCATCCTGAGGCCATTGTTTCATCCATGGGGCAACGTCTTGACACATACTGCATTGTCACAACTGTGGGAGAATATATTAGCATCTAACAGGTAGAGGCCAGAGATGTTGGCCGTCATCCTGCAGTGAACAGAACAACTCCCTACAAGTGAGAAATTATCTGACTCCAAATATCAATAGTGCCAGGGATGAGAAATCTCATTTTAGAATAATCTCATTATAATTGTACATAAATAAGAACACTACCACTTGAAAGGATATAAATTCTTCTAAGTCCACATTGTTGACCCATTATAGAAGCATAAGGTTTAACCAAATTTTCTGATTTCTAACTTTTCATATATATATATATATATATATATATATATATATATATATATATTTCCAGATGAAGTTTAGAGAAGTATATAGAATACCAGATAGTTACTTGCTCAGTAAGGCTATGTGCTCTTTCAGTTAACTCTGGGACAAACCAGTTATTATATTTTTAAAATATTTTTTAGTTGTAGTTGGACACAGTATCTTTATTTTTATGTGGTTCTAAGGATTGAACCCAGGGCACCTCACATACTAGATGGGCACTCTACCAATGAGCTACAGCCCTAGTGCAGTTATTATATTTTAACATTAAAATAATGAATAGGACTAAAGAAAATATTTTTAAAAATATTTTTAGTTGTAGATGGACACAATACCTTTATTTTATTCGTATTTATTTTTATATGGTGCTGAGAATCGAACCCAGTGTCTCTTACATGTGAGGCAAGCGCTCCACCCCTGAGCTATAACCCTGGCCAGGAAAAGGTTTTATACTAAAAGTTTGAGTTTTATCTTTAATCTAAAAGCCAAATAGACCAGAAAAGGACAGAATCTCCTTTTAGAATTTTCTTTTGCTCCTTCTTTTGAGAACTAGATTTATTGGAGTTGGGTTAGACTATTATATCAAAATTCCAATTAGATTTCCTGAAAGGTTTATGAAGCCGTGGAGAGTTCTAAAATTCATCTTTACTAATCATGTTAAAGAAACCATTTCTTGCATTCCTAAAGAAAGTCATTGGGCATGTTGGACACATCGATATTTCTAGGGCAAGAAATGCCAGACAAAAGAGTTACTCGTTAAAGAAGTTGAGTGTTCAGGATGTTCAACCCCAGTCGTAACCACATAGGAAGGAAAGAGACATGCATAAGTATCGTTTTCTATTTTTATCATGAGTTTCCAATGTCTTTAAGATAAATTAGATCTTCTAAGCTGAAAAAGAAAGTTAAGCAATAATCTATGAAACTGAAGTGAGGACAAAGTAAAGGAAACTACAAAGATATTGAGAGATTATTTTCATTGGAATATGATAATAATATTGTGGACTTCATAATTTTTAAGTGTACTAAATACAACAAAGTCCTGAAGTCTTATTTTAATTATTCTGTTTTTTCAGAATACTTGAAACATAACAGAGTTTTCTTATTAGGCCTCTGCAATTTACACAAATTGCTTTTTATTCACTAGATGCCACACCATATTTGTTATAATTAAGGCCAGATGATATTTTCCTTTTGCCCAAAACCAAATCCATCATCATAGAGGAAATATTATATCCAATTTGTGGATTATCTAAAGACATGTCAGTCTATGTCATTAGTTTCCCAAGTGAAATTCCAGCCTTTGCAATCAAGGAAACATAACATCAGAAAATGCATAGCTAATCAGAATGGTCTGGACAAGTGTTATTTTATTGGTGATTATTTTGTTGTCTTTAAAATGTCACAAGCTAGACTATACATGATCTCCTCTTAAAATAGTTTTAAGTTCTTGATTTCATGATTGTGCAAAAGCAAAACACATTCAGCAGGAATAGTATTTTGGACTTGGAATTTTGAACTTCTCCCAGGCTAGAAATTCATAATAGGATCTTCCTAGCAGTGCTGGTCAATGGCAGAGTCCCCACTCCCTGTCAACCACAGGGATCACAAGGGTGAGCATCTGTTACTCTACTTTGTATAGTGTTGCTAAGCTGTGATGTTCAGTAGATTAGGTATATTTTGTGTATTTTGACTCAAGCTATTTTCAGCATCTACTGATATCATTGGGACATGACCCCATCATAAATTAAGAACCATCTGTATATTTTCTTTCCATTAAGTACTCATAACTACTGCCTCTCTTGACTTGACCTCAGTGCATGTTTCTAGAGCTAGCCACCCTCTGATTTCAAGAATATGAAGTATCATGGCAGTTGTTTTTCCTATGTTGGTAAACTTCTTTGTCCTGAATTATATCCTCAAAATAGTAACTCATACCCATGGACTTAAGAAGGCCATGTTATTTAGAGTCGTCCCAGCTAAAGATGAAAAAGGAATTTAACAATATTTACATTCATAAATACCAAAGTTGATTTTTTTTAAGATTGTAAGATCTGATACAACAATTGGGTCACATATGTCCTTTGAACTGAGACAAGCTAAGAGTATCTCAGGACATTTTGTGTGTGTGTGTGTGTGTGTGTGTGTGTGTGTGTGCATGCACGCACTGTGAATTTACCCCAGGGTTTTTTGCATGCAAGTCAAGCATTCTACCAACTGAGCTATATCCCCAGCCCTCTTAGGACATTTTATAATAAATTGACTGTTCTAATTCTATGAGTTTTGTGAATATTTATTCTTTGAACAGAACATATAAAATATGTATGATATATTGGGGTTTGGGTAGAAAGAAAAGCAATGAAGAATAATAGAAACACTTATATTAGGCCTAATGGTAGCCAAACATGAAGCTTCAGTGGATTAAGTCAATGTTGTACAGTATCTAGTGGAATATGAGCACTAGAGATTGTGTTCCCTCAAATATCATTTTACTTCTAAGCAGGATCTTATCATAACTCTTTTGGACTACTATTCTTTATCCAAATTTATTATAGTTTTACTTGTTGATTATTAATAATAAGTAGAGTTGTCTGAAAATGATTTTCTGTAGTTTCCTTGGTGGTCAAAACCAAGAGAGAAAGGAATGAGCTTTCTCTTTAAATCATTTGGATAATTTGTTCATTCACAACAAAGATGTGTTGGGTACCAGTAGTCTAATAGGCTTGTACATGGTCAAATTGTATTAGTACTATCCAGAGAAATAGAATAAATAGGAGGGGTGGGGAGAGAAGAATTTCTATTATAAGGCATTGACTCATGATTATGGGGGCTATTATGTCTGAATCTGCAGACAAGCTAACAAGCTGAAAAATCAGGGAAGCATTCATGTTGCAGCTCTAGTCTGAAGGCAGTCTAGAAGATGGAATTCCTTCCATGTCAGGGAGTCTCACTATTCTCTCTGATAATCTCAACTAATTGGATGACATAAACCCATATTATAAAGGGTAGTGTGCTTTAATAAATGCCTAACAATTTCAATGTTCATTACTTCTAAAAAATATCTTCACAGTAAAACTTATACTGATGTTTAGCCAAATACATGGGTACCATAGCCTAGTTAGGTTGACATATAAAATCCACAATTGCAGTGACATGCATTAAGATGATAAACATAAAAATCCAACCAGGACAAAACTTGATCCTAATGAGAATGAACAATTGCTGTAAAAATATGACAGGTGGTAGAGGTGAGCAGAGAGAGTTATTTAGATAATAAATAGTAAACCCAACTGTGCTAGTCAGCCTTCCTCCACTGTGACAAAATACCTGAAATAAAATCAACTTAAAGACTAAAGGTTTATTTTGACACAGTTTCTAAGGTTTCAGTCCATGTTTGGTCTCATTGCTTTGGGACTGTGGTAAGGCATTACATCATGGTGGTGGGACAATGTGGCAGAGGAAACTGTTCACCTCATGGTTGCCAAGAAGCAAAGAGGAAAAGGTGCCAGCGTTCCAATATCATCTTCAAGATCACACCCCCAGTGACCTAACTTCCTCCTATTAGGCTCCACCACCTAAAAAAAGTTCTACCACCTCCCAAGAGCACCCTGGGTTGGAGATCAAACCTTTAGCACATGGCCTTTGAGGGACATTTCAGATCCAAACTGTTATATGTGAGGTGTCCCCCAAAACCTCACATGTGAGACAATGCAGGAAAAGTTTAGAATAAGATGATTAGGTGGTAAGAGGTTTAACACAATAAGTGCATTAATCCTCTGATAGGGATCAGCGGGTTATTATAGGCCGATAGGGTGTGGCTAGAGGAGATATTCATTGGCATGTGCTTTTAGGGTATATATTTTGTATCTGAGCAGTGAAGTCTCTCTCTCTGCTTCCTGATCTTCATGTCCTGAGCCACTTTCTTCTACCACCCTCTTCTGCCATGATGTTCTGCCCCATCTTGAGCCCCAAGGAATGAAGGGGGCTATATGTAGATGAAGACCTCTAAAACCATGAGCCACCAAATAAATGTTTTCTCCTCTAATTGTTCTTGTCAGATCTTTTAGTCATGGCTGACTATAACACAAACCATTATACCAGCCAAATAAAACAAAATTTCACATGTACCATTAACCATATTCTATCCCATAGTTTCTTTTTTGTTATTGTTATTGTTGTTGTTTTGTATTTTTGTCTATAATAGAAATGAATGAATCGAGAGAAGTTTGGGGTAAGTGATTTAGGGGACACAACTTGCATACCAGATACACAGAAATCTCTCAGTAAATCGCTTCAGTGAGAGTCCTCCATACTTGTTGCTTAGTCATTCCTTTTGATTCTGTGATACTACACCACTAGGGACTATCTGAGCTAATTAATCCATGGAGACTCACTCACACTACATTACCCTGGCCTGAGTAAGGAGAAGCCCAATAAAAGCATTCCATCTCGATTGACCACATGGCTTTAGTTCCCCTGAGGGTCAGATATCTTATCCTGGTCAGGTTGTTACATCAATATTGTGACTCCTCTCAAGTGCTCTTGGTAGCATTGATATATTTTGGTTGGTTCTATGATTAGCTATTAATAGTAAAGTCTAATCATTAATAAATGAGTACATGTATGCAAACTCATGTAAAAAGGAAATACACAACCTGGTTTAATTGTTTAGCCTCTTCCAGTATAAAAAAAAATACAGTGTAGATTAATGGAACATTGAAATTAATGAATGTGGACAGTGGTAAAATTGAACAAAATGAATCTGATTTAGCAACTTTACCTTCTATTGTTGTTTTTCGAAAGCTAGTACATGTAGTTTTAATTTTCACATATGCTTTCATTATTGTCTACGCTAGCTCTAGTCTTTTCCAGTCTATTCTTTAAAAAAATTCATAGGTCAGACACATTTCATGATTAATACTGTACGTAGAGTCTTTATTGCATAGCAAATGAGAGCTAATACTCATTAACAGAGATTAACGTCTAGCATGTTTATCATTTAACATATTTCTCTTGGTGTACTATGTCTGGTATAGAATGTCCTCCAGAACTTTTGGACAGAAAGATAAATACTTTATAATTATCATGAAGGAAAACACAGAGCAGTATGAGAATGAATAACAACTGTAATCTGAGCTACTTTGAGAGAGACAGAAGATTAATAAAGTCCTCCCCAAAGTACTGATAATAAGTTTGAAAAGGAAGGCTGAGTCAGAGCTGATCAGCTATCTGGGGAGAAAAGAGGAAGGTTGAGCATTCCATCACAGTAGGAGCATATGCTGTGGCCCTGAGGCCTAAAGCACCTTGGTACATTTTAGAAATTGAGAGAAAACCAGCATGGTGAAGTTAGCACCTTCCATCAAGAAACACCCTCTGCTAAGAATTGAATGTGTGTTAGCCAGATTTTATTGCTATGACCAAAATAACTGACAAGGACACCTTAGATGTTGAAAAGTTTATTTTGGCTCATGGTTTCAGAGGTTCAGTCCATGGTGAGTCAACTCCATTGTTGTGGGCCCAAGTGGGCAGAATACCTTGGCAGAAACGCTTGATGGAGGGGTGCTGCTCTGTTCATTGCAGCCAGGAAGAGAGAAAGCAAAGAGAAAGGGCCACAGGGAAGATGGAGCCTTTCAGGACACATCCCCAATAACCCACCTTCTCCAACCTTGCCCCACCTGCCTTATCATCCAGTCAATCCATTCAAACCTTAACGGACTGATTAGGTTACAGCTGTCATGATCCAATCATTTCACCTCTGAATATTCCTGGATTAACAGGAGAATTTGAGGTACACCTCCTCTCCACACCATAACAAATGTTTCCCTCAAATTTCAGTATTGGAACCTTAATCTCCAAATTCATATATGTTAATGCTATTTGGAAGTACAGCTTTGGGAAGGTGACTAGGATTAGATGGGGTCATCATGGTGGGATGGCATTAGTGGCATTTTAAGAAGAGGAAGAGTGATCTAAGATAGGAGACTTGCTCATCTCTCCATGTGCTGCCCTCTGCCACATTATGATACAGTAAGAAGGTCCTGACCACAAGCCAGCACCAGATCTTGGACTTCCCATCATCCATAACCATTAAATAATTAGAACTTTGTTCTTTAAAAAGTATCTAATCTGTGGTATTCAGTTATAGCAACAGAAAACTGATTAAGACACCACTTAAGAACCCCTTCTCAGCAAATATAATCATTTTGCTAAAAAAAAATGGATTCTGTAGTCTGCAAGTATAAAGTAACAATTGCCTTTTGCCTAACTTTCTCCAAATTTTCTTAGTCTAGTCCTTTTGTGGCCTCTTATTTTTAAATCCCAGTCATGACCCAACACTGTTTCTGTCCTGAGTCACAATAATAGTCTCATGTTGGTCATTAAAAGATCTGACCTGGTTCAATGTCAAGTTATGGTTTTAGATTTATCCCACTCCCCTCTTTCCTAGTTCTGAACTGACTCAGGCTTGGACAACTCAGTGGCATTCTTACCTTCCTAACATTTCCTATTTTTACCTCTGCAACCAATCAAGAGTTGTAGTGGCTGTTGCAACTTTAATCAATCTTTAGTTGCTCCAGAATTACCTTTCTCTCTTGCTTTATTTTAGGAGAAGGGTGGAAGTCTCAGTCCTTGGGTAATCCTTTCTAAAGAAGGCTTTAGTCTTCAGTCTTTAAATCCACACTCCTCTGTGGTTCTCTAGCACTAGCTGTAGTGGTAAACTGACAAAACCAGGCTTGCAGATCTCTTACTTAGCCTTTGGTGTTTTCAAGCTAAGTCAGTGAGACTCCCATGTACAAAATTTCTCACTACTTCAGCAAGGGAGAGTAGCAAGAATTGTGGAAAGAGGCTAGATCATGCTGGACCTTATAACCAAGTAAAAGATTATAAACAAAACAATTATTTAAATCAGAACATGTCAAAGTCTTTAAAAGGCTAACACATATTACTTTCTCCAGTGAAATTCAGTGCCTGCTAAGCATTTTTTTTTTACCACAAAACCCATTTTAAAAGAACTGTGGCCCATTAATTGGATTCTGTATCCTTCCATGGCTAACATTACTGTGCGTTTTTGAAAAAGTTTAAAAAGCACCTAGAAAATCAAATGTATGTGCATTTATTATCTTTTATTGATACTGATAATCAAGACAAAATGATTCTACTTAAAACTTTAAAAACATTAGTAGTTAATAAAATGTCTTATTTTTCTGGGACTGGAGTAACAAAAGACCACATAACCCAAACTTATAGTTTCATATCTCTGCATGCTGTAGGTCATAAATCAAGATATCTACAAAGTTGGTACTTTTTTAGGGCTGGAGGCATGCACCATGCTGTTCTCTCCTGGTGGCCTCGCCGTTCCTTCACCTATGGGTGGTGTCCTCCCTGTGTCTTCATGTGGCCTTTCCTCCAGGAGTCTCTGCCTCTTTCTATGTCTAAATCCCCCTTTTTGTGAAAATATCAGTCATGTTGAATTAGGATCCACGCCAATGACTTCAACTTTATTTGAACATCTTCACAGAGCTGATTTCCAAATAAGGTGGCAGGAAATATGAGCAGGAGCCAGATCTGTAACCATGATAAAGTAATTTGTAAAGTCAAGACATACTCAAGTCTCTAAGATGCCATTGAATGTTTATTTTTATACGGAAATTCAATGTCATATATATATATATATATATATATATATATATATATATATATATATATATATGAATATTTTTTTGTTTTACACAAAATCTAATTTAGAGTTACTCCTTCTGTCTTTCCTAGATCTGATCTAACTGAGACTTGGACATCTTGAAATGCCATGGTTACCTTCTTACCATTTCTTTGTTCTGCCTCCTCACCCTGCCAGGAGACTTAGTGTCTCTTGTAGTCTTAATCAGTCTTGACATTAGAACTTTATCTTTTGAGAGCCCATTAGTCAACTCATAAGAATAAATATAAACCAAGTTATTTTGCTAAATCATGGTATGAACTCAATATTTCTGATGAGCCATCTTTAGTGTATGTATATTAATTTATTATGTAAGTTTCCTGAAGCCCGATTCTCCAGTAGCTATATTTTTAGACATATTCCATACATCCAAATCTAATTTTCAGCAGCAAAGATGGCTGTAGTATGGTTAATTGAGTAAGCATAGAACTTGGGTTCAGGAAACTATAGTGTAACTTCAGTCCAGCCATCCCCATGCCCTCACGGCTACTTCTTCAATCTCTGTATCCTCCACTGTGGATAATGGATACCAGAGCAATTTTATGCCTGTTTTTGAAAGTTGTTGTGATGAATAAATGATGTTTTCATGAACACATTTCAAATAACACATTTAAATCATCACTAAATAATTGGAAAACACTTCTATTATAACCTTTTCAGAATTAGCCCTATAATTATGTTATGTTTGGCTTTCTTTTAGCTATCCAGAATTTAATTTTACATGCATAAAAGGCAAGTCCTTTCATTGGCCCTTAAAAGGCCTAATCTGACATGAACAGCTCAGAAGGCACTAAAATGAGTCACCATTTTCTGAATGAATACAACGTTTTCCTTTCTCAGTGACTGAAATGAGATTTTAGTTGTGATTACCATGACCTTTTTACTTAATTATATTCTAAAATAATTTGTTGGTTAGAGAGCTAGACATTTTTATCTTCATTATGTGAATTAAATTTGGGACCAATGATGAGTAATTAAAGAGTAACTTGTAGAGCTGAGAAATTAATGTATTAAGATCTATCGTGTCACATGGAGGTTGAGGGAAAATCATGATAAGTGCAGCCTTCTTATTGTTTTAAAGAAAAATCAGATTCAGAGAAGAAAAGTAATTACTTCAAATCAGAAAGTGTGCTAATAGTGCATCCAATACCAGCACCTATGATTCTCAACCCTGTTGAACAATGATCAAAGGAGAAGTAAAAGATTGAACTTTTGGAAATAATGTCTGTTAACACAAGCTACTTCATGTTTCTATCAATGTCATCTTAAATGCTTCAGATTCAGGTTTTATAAAACTTAGGTGAGCTTCACAGAGGTTTACAAACTTTTGGGGATAGATTCCAAAGAGCTTTTGTTGGGTTATTTGCATACAGGTTCATTGCATTTGAAGATTTTTTATAGCTTCATCAAGCTATAATTCACACACCATACAGTATATGGTTTGAAAATATAAAAGTCAAATTTTTAGGATATCTACCAATATTGAAAACTATCATCACAGTAAACCAGAACATTTTGTGACCTCAAAAAGAAATTCCATTTTCTTTAAATATCACCCCAATACTCACCAATATCACCACCACCACCACCACCACCACCATTACCACCATCCCATCTCCAGTTCCAAAAAGCCAGTAATCTATTTCACATCTCCATAGATAGAGTTCCCTGTTATGGGTTTGCATATGAATGGAATTATGCGACACATGAACTTTTGTGACTGACTTTTCTCATTTGGCACGTTCTCAACACTCATTCATGTTGTACCATGTGGTGATAGGACTTCAGATCTTTTTATAGTCATATACTATCCCACTGTATAGTCATAACCATATTTTGGGGGGAGGGGGCCAGGTACCAGGAATTGGACTCAGAAGCACTCAAACACTGAGCCACATACCCAGTCCTATTTTGTATTTTATTTAGAGACAAGGTCTCACTGAGTTGCTTAGTTCCTTGCTGTGGCTGAGGCTGGCTTTGAACTCAGGATCCTCCTACTTCAGCCTCCCACACTGCTGGGATTATAGGTTTATACTATATTTTTAATCCATTTGTCTATTGATGGACATTTGAGTCATCTCTATCTTTTGGCTACCATGTATGATGTTACTATAAGCATTTGTGTATGAGCCTTTGTATGGATATGTTTTTGTTTCTCTTGGATACATACCTAGGTGTGTAATTGTTGGGCCATGTGGAAACTATATTATATTGTTTGAGAAAAGGCCAGAGTGTTTTCCAAAGCTGTTGTACCATGATACATTCCAACCAGCAATGTATGAAGACTCTTTATTTCTCTGCATCTTTAATAACACTTATTCTTTCTTAAAAAATATTTCTTTATTTGTTGATGTATCTTTATATTTATGTGGTGCTCAGGATTGAACACAGTGCCTCACATATACTACGTAAGCACTCTACCACTGAGCCACAAACCCAGCCCCAAAATATTTGTTCTTATCTGACTTTTTAATCTTTTTAGTTATAGAAGGGACACACTATCTTTAATTTTTATTTTTATGTGGTGCTGAGGATCAAACCCAGTGCCTCATGCCTACTAGGCAAGCACTCTACCTCTGAGCCACAACCCAGCCCCTTATCTGACTTTTTTATTATATCCATTCTGATGTAGAAGAGGAGACCTGAAGAGATAGGGTGACCATATGAATCCACAATCGACAGGTTCTTAGAACCCTTAAGAAATATTTCAAGCAAGCCACATATAGAAGTCAGGAGTTTAGTAGAAGAGAAAAGGAAAAGGAAAAAGAATTCTCTCAAGGGAGAAAGGGGGAGAGTGGGTGCTCTTTGAGAGGAGAGGGTTGGCATACTCTCCATCCTCCTGTTTTATTGGAGGTCCCAGAGAAGTTTCCACAGTGTACCATCTAGATATACCTCTTGACTTTTGACTGACACATGGATTGCATCAGACTTCCAAGTCCCTATTGTCCATGGTCTTACCCACAGGTACTCAAGCAAAACCATCACAATCATATGCTAAAGATTCACAGACAACTCTGGGTCACCTTATTCTTACAGATTTTATGGTTGTGGGCTTTGTTTCTAATAGTCTTTTTTCCTGAGTTCTGGAATCCTTGGTCTGTACAAAGGTCACTAAATTCCTTCTGTAATGGTCTTATGGAAGGAAAGAGTCTTAGGGCCTGCATTTCTCCTTTCCACAGACAGTGGGTACCTGCTGAGGAATGTAAGACTGGTAAGGCCAGAAAGAAAGCCTGTTGGAGCTAGAGCTGTAGCTCAGTGGCAGAGTGCTTGCTAGCACGTGTGAGGCAGTGGGTTTGATCCTCCTCAGTACCACATAAAAATAAACAAATAAAATAAAGGCAAGCTGTTCATCTACAACTACAAAACAACAACAACAACAACAACAAAAAGCAACCCTGTTGGCCAAGGGAAGGCGTAGGGGTGCTTAGCAGAGCAGACAAAGTCTACAGAACCATTCCTCCAAGTGCAGGGTTCTACTGTTCATGTCTATCTACCACCTATCAATTCTAGAATGTGTAAAGCCATATCTCTTTTTAGTTTTGATTTGCATTTCCTTCATAACTAGAGATAGGGAAAATCTTTTCATATGCTCCCTGGAATTTTGGAGAAATATCTATTCAATTGATCTGCACATTTTAATTTGGTTATTTATATTATTATCATGGGATTATAAGAGGATAAGTTTTAGTTTATTTTATACATTTTACATTCAAGATGTTTGTGCCATGTCACACCGTATTGATTTCCATTGCCTAGCAATAAGCTTAAAAGCCTTAAAGTGTAAGTCTTTCTACTTTTTTTGTGTGTTTCTTTGTTTGTTTTTTAGGATTATTTTAACTATTTAGTTCTCCTGGTAATATCACATGAATTTAAGAATCCATTTGTTTATCTATAAAGAAATAAGCTGGGTTTGTGATAGAGGCTGTGTTGAATCCATAGATCAGTTTGCTATCTAACATGTTGAAGATGATCTTAATCAGAAGAACCAGAAACATATATGTTCATATTTATTTAGATAATCTTTCATTTCTAAACATGTATATTTATCAAGTTATAACTTTAAAATTTTTTCAGTACCAGGGATTGAACCCAGGGGAGCTTAGCAACTGAGCCACATCCCCAACCCTTTTTATATTTTATTTTGAGAAAGGATCTTGCTAAGTTGCTTAAGCCTTCACTAAGTTGCTGAGGCTGCCTTTGAAGTTTGAATCCTCCTGCCTCAGCCTCCAAGCCACTAGGATTATAGGCATGTGCCACTGCACCCAGCTTATGTAGTAACTTTTTGATCATTCTTTACCATTATAAAACATCCCATTTTATCTCTGGTGACTATTTTTTTTAATTTAAAGTCTATTTGGACTAAGCAACTCCAGATTTTCTATAGTTTCTGATTGCATTATGTATATATAAAATTATATTTTCTGTATACATATATACATACACACTGATACACACATGCAGATACACACACCTTGCTTTTACTATCAGTCTGTGTCTTTTAATCTAAAGTTTATCTCCTGTAGACAACATAGAATTAGATCATGTTTGTTTGTTTATTTTTGTCTAGTCTGACAATCCCCATTTTTTAATTGGGTTGCTGATCCATTCATATTTAATGTTATTATTGATATATTTTTGCATCTTTACTTCTTTACTTTTGTTTTCTATATGTCTGTGTTCCCATTTCTCCTATACTGCTTTCTTTTTATTAATATCTTTTGTAAAAATGTCTTCTATTATTTTAATTTTATCAATTATATTTCACTGCATTTTTTGGATTCCTTTTTAGTGATAACTATGTTTTCCCATATATATTATATTATTTCCCACATATATACTATATAAGATATATATGTATGTATATATGTACATATATGTATGTATATATGTATATTCATACATATATATATATATATATATATAAATATAAATTTTTAGTTTTCAGTGGACCTTTATCTATTTATTTATTTATATGTGGTGTTAAGAATCAAACCCAGTGCCTCACACAGGCTACGCAAGCTCTCTACCACTGAGATACAACCCCACCCCTCATACATACATTTTAATGTATCAGAATAAGCTTCAGATTGATGCTAGTTTCATTTTGGTTATTTATAGAAATATTACTACTATATTTCTCTATTGCCTTCCCCTTTTGTAATATTGTTTTATATATACATATATATAATATATTATCTCTATTAATGTTATAAACCTACAATAAAGTGTTATAATTATTACTTTACCATCTGTCCTTATTTCCTTAGTCCAATATAGCTTTACCTCTATTCACTATATATAGTGTATACACACACACACACACGCACATACACAACTATCACACAAAAACACAAACATGCAGGATTTTTTCAAACATAGTCATGCACTGCATGACACATGGACCACATCTAAGTCAGGACATGGGACAGTGGTCTTATATGATTATAATGGTGCTGAAAATTTTGTGTGTGCCAGTGAAGATGTAGCCATCAATGTCATTCAACGCATAACTCATGTGCCTGTGGTGGTGATGGGTAAAGCAAACCCATTATGCCCTTCATGTAAAAACACAGCATGTGCAATTATGTATAGTATGCTATAACTAGTAATAATAATTAAATATGTCCTCATTTATTTATGTATTTACCATACTATACTAATTTTGTGTGTGTGTGTGTGTGTGTGTGTTACCAGGGTTGGACCCAGGGGTGATTTACCCCTGAGCCACATGCCCAGACTTTTTTATTTGTTACTTTAAGTCAGGGTCTATCTAAGTTGTTTTGGGCTTCGATAATTGCTAAGGTTCATCTTGAACTTATCATCCTCCTGCCTCAGCCTCCCAAGCCACTGGGATCACAAGTGTGTGCCACCGTGCCCAGTAAACTATACTATATTTTTATTCTTATTTTAGCATATACTCTTACTTGAAAGAATTTTACTGTAAATCAGTATGTGGTGTGATACCAAAGCAGTCATAAACATGTTATGTTCACCGTGTCTTTTGATCACATCATTTTCTCTTGTGCTTGATTTAATCTCATGTGTTTTACTCTTCTTGGCCCTAGCTATGATGAAGTATACTTCATGATTATATATATATATATATATATATATATATATATATATATATATATAGACTTAATGTAGCAGGCTATATCATCTGAATCTATGTAAGCACACTCTCAGGTTAGCACAGTGTCAAATTGCCTAATGATACACATATTTGTATTCTTCATATATATATATATATATATATATATATATATATATATATATATATTTATATATGATTATTTCACTTTCAAAATCTAGCTAAAGCCTGGGCAAGGTGGTAGACATATGTAATCCCAGCATATTGGGAGGCTGAGGCAGGAAGATCAAAAGTTCAAAGCCAGCCTCAGCAACAGCAAGGCACTAAGCAACTCAATGAGACCCTGTCTCTAAATAAAATACAGCATAGGGCTGAGGATATGGCTTAGTGGTTGAGTGCTCCCAAGTTCAATCCCTGGTACCTACCCACCCCCCGCCAAAAATTTAAAAATCTGGCTTAAAATCCTCAAAATATTACATTATTTGAACTTCAAAACTAGTTTAAATAAAATACTAAATTAGTCATTTATTGGCACACTAATGAAGAAAAAATGGACTTGAACTTAATAGCATGTTTAATAACCTTGACATTCAAAACTGAATCTCAATCATGGAAACCTACTTTTGTTTTTCAACAAAGACATAGCAGAATTATTTATGTTGAGAAATTAGGGCAAAAAGGCATTGGGATACTGAATTTATGTTTGATGAGCTGAATCAAGCAGTTGCCCTTGGCATTAATTTGTATGCAGAACACAAGTTTAACCAGGGAGAAAAGCTCTCAAAGTCAGTATATATTACTTAATGGCCAAACCCTTCGGATCTACGGAAACTTCAGAAATGAGGAATTAGCAACTCAGAGGACCCTATAGCTAAGAGAATGCTAATGTACGATTCTAGGGAAAAGGAACCAGCTGGGGAAGAGATGAACTTGAGTCCAACCTAACAACAACAAAAACCTAGCAGAAAAAAAAGAGGTGCTGATTATTCCCTTTATTTCCTAGAATGTACTTTCAGAATGAACTTTATTACTCGTGTTAGGAAGCATTAGACCACACTAAGTAGGCTGAGGAAATAAAGTAATTTTTTTTTCTATTAAGAGACACATCTAGCTAAATTGTGAACTGAAGTAGAAATGGCTACTAAGCCATATGCAGCATCTACTGTTTCTCTAAAAGCAAATCTGGGATAATATATTTTAAGTGCAATAAAGGGTTCACATGTAAAGAACTATAAAAATAGAATAAACATTAGATAACCTCAGAAATTTGCCAGACTCTTATTTGAAAAGCACAGATCCCTAGTATTTTGTGATTTTTTTGTGTGTGTTGCTAATAAAATAAAGGGAATTTAGATTAATGACTCACAGAATTCAGTGAGCTAGGGAGAACATTGAAGAATCAAATTCTTACTGCCTCTGTAGTGTTTTTATGTCACGTATCTAGTCATTCTGTTTATTACCTTGATGTCAGGTGTGAGGACAATGATGTTTTAGTTTGTTTAGCCTTCTAAATGTGGATGTATTTAGGAACACAGTAGCCATTTAAAACAATTATGTGGACTGACAAATATGTCATGTTTATTAATAAGACTGTATAGTTAGGACAATTATGAAAATACAGCAACATAGAATGTGTGCTGTTTAAATGGGAGTTTTTTTTTTCCATTAAGGAACATAAATGGATATTTGTGAGATGATTACTGTATTCTTGCTCTTTCCTCAGAAGCATCAAAACCTTTAAAAAATCGAGTCTTTAAGAGGAGCCAAGCATTTATTGGGAGATAATCCATTTGTAGATGCTGCATGCATCTGTTGCTGTAACTCTTTTTTTAAAAATTTCTTACATACATGACAATAGTGGAATGCATTAAATTTATAATTATCCATTCACAGCACAATTTTTCATAGATCTGTATATAAAGTATGTTCATGCTAAATTATGCCATTATACATGAGCTGTAACTTTTTTTTAAGGAGCATATAGGGAAATTAAGGAGATACCTTGGAAAATCCTTAGGCATCTTGTCATTCTTACTTTCATTTAAAGGAAAGAGGAATTGTATAATTGAAATGAAGCAAATTATGTTACATGCATTTATGTATATGCCCAAATGGACCCCCTATTATGTATAACTATAAGGCAATAATAAAAGCATTAAAAAAGAAAATGAAAAAAAAATACATCAAGTCCATAAAGATAAAACATAGTTACCTTGGGAAGAGGGACCTGAGAACCTGGTTGTGGGTGGAACTCTTACATTGTCCTCTGACTTTTGCTTATTTCTCCATTTATTTCTCCTGTGATTCCATCAGTCAGCCCACAGTCAAGCACTCAGGAGCTAGAAATGGTGACAAATGACTACTGCCCTTTTCTCGTTCATGGAGACAATCAACAAGAATTAGTATAGGATTCTCAGGGGACACAGATAAAAGAATGACTAACTTCCTGCACTGGAAGAAAAGGATCACAGGGTATAATGTAGAACTGGGGACATCTGAGCTGTCATTTGAGAAATGTGAAAGAATTGTCACACCAAGGAATGAGTGTACTGATGAAAGGATAGAAAGCAAAGTGAGCAATCATTATAGAAATGAACTGCATGGCTTTCCCAGGGAAAGCAAACTTCATGTAGAGTTTCTTGAAATGATACAGATGGCTGGTATTAGGCAGTCATCAGTCAAAGCCCTCTCCAGCTCTCTGGAACCTTCTTGTCTTCCTATTTTAGCATTCAGCCAAATTCTACTCAGCTCAAGCAACTTCCCTGCCTATTGCTTTTGAACATGATATTTGTGCTCTTCTGATTCTTGCTTCTATATCATATCTTCCTCACAATTTTCTGATTCAGAGAATGTGGGGCTGGGATGACTAAAAAAAAAAATCCAAGACTGTACAAAGACACATTTTACTTTGCTACTGGAAATTTCTTGAATGTCTGCCAAATTTTACTTCGTTTTTCTTTATAACTTGTAAAATTTTCCCCCCACTCCTCTTTCTTTTGTTGTTGTTCTTGTCGGATTTTATCCAACCATAAAACAAAATTTAAGGCATAAACTTGCCCTTTGAAATCTGGGTCTCTTCCTGCTAGGACATTCTTTGAGTCCTTTAGCTTATGCATGTTCTGATCACAAAGGCATCTAAGTTAACATAGTCACATCCTGTGTTATCCCTGGGTAGTGTTTTCAATTTAGAGAACAATGTAAGTCCTGGACTGTTCCCACATGACAGGGCAGTGTTTAAGTAGGTTTTATGCATGGATTTACCTATTTGCCCACAGCCTAACATAGTGGTCCTATTTTCTGAAAGGCAGGGGGTGCTTAGGAGGTTTAAGGAGCTTAAGGCCAGGCAACTATTCGTTGTTAGATCCGATTTTCCTTCCAGACCATTTGACCTTGGAGAATATAACCCATCATTACCTCATCTGTTGCACCATGACTTTTGTAGTCACTAGCAAGGAAAGGAGGAAGGAAGAGAAGGAGGAGTGCAAAAGAAAAAGAAGGAAGGTAGGAAAGAAGAAGGAGGAGTAAAGGAAAGAAAGAATGAGAAAGAGAGAGAGGGAGTGTGGGAAGACAAAGGGGAGGACTGCAAGAGAGGAATCAAGGGAGAGAAAAGAAGGAAAGCAAGAAGGAGAAAGGAAGGGAAGGCCAACTGAAGGGAGAGGACAAAAGGAGAAAAGGAGGGGAAAGATTAATAAAACCAGGGAGGAGGAAAAAAGGAGGAAGAGAGGGATAGTAAAAGGCAGAAAAGGAGGAAAGAAGGGAGAAGGAAGAGGGAGAGCGGGAAGAAGCAGCAGGTTGATAACATTAAAATTAAGTAACAAACTTATTCTGTTTGTTTAAATATGAAAAGGGCTGGGTGCTGTGGCACACATCTGTAATCCCAGCAGCTGGGGAGGCTGAGGCAGGAGGATGGTGAGTTCAAAGCCAGCCTCAGCAAAAGTGAGGTGCTAAGCAAGTCAGTGAGACTCTGTCTCTAAGTAAAATAAAACTAAGGCTAGGGATGGGGCTCAGTGGTTGAGCACCCATGACTTCAATCCCTGGTACCAAAAAAAAAAAAAAAAGGAAAGAAAAGAAAAAGATGTAGCAAACTCATTCACAGGATAGGAGACAATATAGGATGACATCTACACATCTACAGCCATAAGCTCTGACATCTGAGAGCCTAGGTTCAAATCCCGATTTATAAAATCTGTAAGCTGTTTGACAATTTGCCTAAAACCATGTTTTATTTTCCTAACCTATAAAATGATGACGATCACAGTCTTTCTCACACAGGGATTTTAGTGACGATTAGGTAGGATATTGCATGGAAAGCAGCTACAACAGTGTATGGCAGTTACTAAGTGTAGAATAAATGTGAGCTCTTACCATTTAGAATAAATTGATAAAGAGAAAACGGCCTTTTCTCTCATAAGCAGAAAAAATAACACTCTTGCATTTTTCATCTGCATTTGCCCTTAATGAATGCCATTACATCTGGAGTGAGAGTAGAGTGAAATGTTCATGTTCAGGATAATCTATAAATACTGTTTTATCTGCGTCTCTGTTTGGCCAATGGAAAACTTTCGGAACTAAGCTGGCTTAGTTCAAGGTCTGTCTAATGATATAAGAATGTTTTATTTTCATTCTCCTTTTAAACTACCTAATGATGAAATATAATTTTTAAAATGTTTGTTTTTCAATATAAGGACTTGAGACTTGAGCATGAAGGTTGTTTCAGTCAGCCGTTTCTCTGCTGTGACCAAAAGACCTAACAAGAACAATTAGAGGAGGGAAATTTTATTTGGGGACTCATGGCTTCAGAGGTCTCAGTCCACGGACAGCCAGCTCATTTCTCAGGACTCCATGTGTGGCAGAACAGCATGGCAGAAGAGTGGAACAGAGGAAAGCAGCTTAGGACATGGCACCAGGAAGCACAGAGAGAGCTCTGCTCAACAAGGAGAAAATACACACTCCAATGGCACACCTCCAATGACCTACCTCCTGCAGCTACAACCTACCTGCCTACAGTTACCACCTAGTTAATTCCTATCAGGGGACTAATTTACTGATTAGATTAAGGCTCTCATAATCTAACCATTTCACCTCTAAAATTTCTTGTATTGTCTCACACATGAGATTTTAGTGGACACTTCACATATCCAAACCATAACCAAGGCTCTGTCTCTATTTGGGGACATCACTGTGATACAACTTAGGCTTGCAACTGGATGGTAAATGACTCATTCACAGCTCACTGATTATACAGCATGAGAAAATGAAAACCTTAAAAATTATTTGGCACTTTGATTTCTTATAAATGCACTGAAAGCCTTTAGTGTTATTTTCTGAACCACACCTCTTCCATAAGATTCATTATTACAAACCATTTCCTTGTGGAGGTGTTTTAATTCCTTTCCCTCATTATTCTACAACTCTAGTGTATGGCACTGGAGATTAGGACTGCATGAGGGAAAAAAATGGAGGAAATGGAAACCAAGAGCTGTCAATCTCAAATGCAATGATAATGATCCTTTGTATAGAACTTGTCAGCCTACTAGTGGTTTCTTGGGATAAAGAGGGAATATGGTTGTAGCTCATTAGGTATCAGGGTGTCATAATGGGTCATGAATAAGCTGATTTTATTTGCCTCATATTACTGAAAGACATGGCATGGGAAGGAGTTTTGGCTAAAGCAGCTCAGGTCCATGTGACTACATGTGTTCATGCGTGTGAGCATGTGACTGCATAGGTACATATGTATGTATGAGTGTGTGACTCACTCTGGAGGATAGTGTTCATGCTATATAGGTGACTCCAGGGTCAGTGGATCACTGAGTGCTTCTTTTACTCATGACCTGCAACTGTCCCTTATTTTGCTGTACCTGCCTTCCTTCCAGCCCCAGTAGCAGCTCACTCTTTTCCAGATACTCAAAGTATAAGGACAGTTTTACTAAAGTGAGTTCTGAGAGAACCAACAGTTTCCTAGGCATGTCCCTGAAAAATTCTAATTCTGCCAATGCAATAGTGTTAGGATGTGTGGCCTTAATAGGTGTTTAGACCATGAGGGCTCCTTCCTTGAGACTGGGATTAAACCCTTATCAAAGAGGCTCCTCACAACATTCTGCTAGCTAGCTGTCTTCTACTTTGGCCTTCTTCCCTGTGAAGATTCAGAAAGAAGGTTGTCACCAGGCACCAAATGCCAGCACCCTTATCTTGTACATCCCAACCTCCAAAATGGCAGAAATGTATTATTTTTTTTAAATAAATTAGCCCGTCTCATCCTATTACAGCATCACAGCAGGGCCTAAGACAGGAACACCTAGACCAGTGGCCCAGTTTCAGGTTCACCTGCAAAGCTGTCCATCATTCACATGATTCTTCTCTCCTACTTCTCCTGATTCCCTCCCAAGGTGAGACACAGGATCCAGATCCAATCATAACTCCTCCCTACACTATTTGATGTCTGAGTCAATCATGATGCTTCTTTCAGCTGGACCTGAAAAGCAACAAGTGAATTAGAGTTAATCAAGAATCCAATAAAATAAATGTCACAGGAAACAACAAGAACAATGGGTCAGATAAGCCACCCTAATAATCCAGTGTGTTCTTCCTAAATGTCCTCAGTCCTAACTGTAGCTATGTAATCAGATTAACGTTTCTAAAGAGCACCCATTTGGAGATATGAAAAAGTGTGTGTATGTGTGTAATAAGAATTGTAATACATTCTGCTGTCATTTATTTTTTTTTAAAAAAATCAAAAAGAAAAAAAAGAGCACACATTTGAAAGTTAAGTGTCAGACTCCTTCACTGTTGGTCCCAGAGAAGATGGATTTGGGCAGAAACAAACAACAATGTACCATTTCCAGCTCACTTATTAGAAGTTTATAGTAAAATAACTAATGATAAATAAGATTTATTGAGTGCTAATTATTCCAGATATGAGTCTTTGCATTTTACATGATTTACTTTATTTGATTATCATTTGTACTGATTCAAATCTACATAAAGATGAGAGATGAGAGAATTAAGGCCATGAGAGATTAAATAACTAGTTTCATGACTTTTATACAGTGGTAATCATGGGACACCAGAGAAAGAATGACCACAGAATTCATGTACTGAACTTCTACAATATACTCCTATCTAGATTTGTCATAGACCTTATAGGTTATTAGTTTTTAAATATCTATTTTTTTAAACAGGGTTTGAACCCAGGGGTACTGAACCACTGAGCCACATTCCCTGCACTTTTGTTAGAATTCTTTTTTATTTTGAGACAGGGTCTCTCTAAGTAACTTAGGGCCTAACTAAATTGCTGAGGCTGGCTTTAAACTTGGAATCCTCCTGCCTCAGCCTTCTTAGCCACTGGGAAGCCGCTGGGATTATAGGTGTGTACCACAGTGCCCAGCTGTAAGTATCTTACCTAGATATGATTTTACTTAAACTCTCCCTTGTAAGATAGATAAAAGCAGCAATTGTGAATAGCCTCACAATTTCTAAATGTTTATTTACCATCCAAACTCTAGTTTCCTAGGCCTAGACTTTCCCCACTACATTTTATCATTCCTTTTAATCAGCTTCATGGTTAGACAGCAGATGAAGGAGTCTTAAGAGTCCTCTTTAATCCCTATATGCCACAATTCTTACTGCTCTCCCTTCTACTTTTTTTTTTTTTTTTGTCTTTTTTTACAGTTCCGGCCCCAGTTCCAACATGTCTGTTAAAACTGTTAACAATAAATATTCTGATACATTATTCATTGGCTCTTATAAACACTTGCATTTATTTGGTATCCATAACTGACATTTGTCCACAGTAAATGAATAATATGATTTTGGCACACATACAAGTTAGCATCCCCATCTCTATTTTATGCATTTAAAGTCAGTGTCAGAGTTTAAAATGAAAAAAAAAGAAAGAAAAGAAAAAGAAAGCTATATTTCTTTGTTTATTTTGCTGCTATTATATTAGGCTGCTATTAACAAAAATGAATGTGGTTATAATTTTTATGTTTCTGCATAAGTCCAACCATCTCTGTCCTAAACAGTGAAGAAGTTTCATATTTAGCTTTCAATTGTGTGCTCTTTTGAGAAGGCAGTGGGATAAAATAGCTGGGAGTAGAATTGAGGGCACTGGATTTTTAATATGGTTCATTCGATTCCTGTTGATTGTTTTTTATTTTGTTTTATTTTCTTTAATTGACTTTCCAATGTGCCTGTCATTTTTCTGTGGTCAGCTCATTGTCTGTTTTCTCAAATTTGTTCTCTCTGGTTATCAAACTCCTTCTTGTGCATATATTCCCTCTGAACATGTACATATGCATGTGTTCATTTTGAAATTAGAATAGCATTTTAAGAAAACATACACACACACACAGAGGTATCAAGCAGCGATTCATCACATCCTACATTGAAGGCAATGAGGCCGTTTCAAAAATCAGCGCCAGGTCTGCCTTACTGCTGCGGGTCATTTCACAGCCCGACAAGTAAATCCTACAATAATCCATCTTTCTGTGACAGGAAGATGCAGCATCTTGGATTTCACAAATATTCCAGAAAATGCAACTGTACAACTCAGTGGAATAGAAAGTTTAGAACTGCTACCCATTATCCCAGAGCATGAATTCACATTGCACATTGTTGTTTCCAATGAATAATAGGTTATTTCATAATTAATTTTTATTGTTACTTTAATTACTTATCACAGATATCTAGAGAGCTTATATTTGAGTTAAGCATTTCATTTGAATGATGCAGAGTTCTTCTGATGGAGGAATAAACAAATATAAAGGAAGTACATGCCTGGTAGGAACTTGCCAATCAAACTTCTTACATTTTTCATATAATTAACATTCTAAAAGATTTTAGTGCATGTCAGAATGCCTAAGCTGCAAGAACTTAGAAAGGGAACATCGCCTTGTCTTTTCCTGGTGCTGACTGTCTTGAGCAGAACATACATAACTCATGAAGTAAGATCTTTTTCAGAATGTGGTTAAAGTATTGTGATAATAGAGGGCAGAACAAATAATGTAATCCAAGGAGTTTTCTTTCACTAACACATTTCATGAATTAAAACAAATCAATGCAGGGACTGGGATGGTGGCTTAGTCATGGAATGCTTGCCTAGTATGTGTGAGTCACTGGGTTTGAGTCTCAGCACTGCATATAAATAAATTAAATAAAGGTCCATTGATAACTAAAAATATCTTAAAAATTCCAATGACACCTAAATATCAATTATTAGATTACTGTCTTAATGGAAATTTCTCAGAAATGCTTTTTATTATTTTTTTAAATTTTATGAGGTCTGTCTTATTCTGACAGTAATATCAGGCAAAGCCACTACAAGAACACTACACAATCTTCTTCTCAGCAAAAGAAACCATCAGTGAGGTGAAGAGAGAGCCTACAGAATGGGAGCAAATTTTTACCACATGCACATCACATAGAGCAGTAATCTCTAGGATATATAAAGGACTCAAAAAACTTAACACCAAAAAAACAAAACAAAACACAAATAATCCAAACAATGGACCAAGGAACCAAACAGACACTTCTTAGAAGATGATATACAATCAATCAACAAATATATGAAAATATGGGGCTGGGGTTGTGGCTCAGTGGTAGAGTGCTTGCCTAGCACACAGGACGCACTGGGTTCAAATCTCAGCACCACATGAAAATGAAATAAAGATATTGTGTCCATCTATAACTAAAATATATATATATATATATATATATATATATATATATATATATATATATATATATATATATATCAAACAAAACTATGAAAAATGTTCAACATCTCTAGCAATTAGAGAAATGCAAATCAAAAGTACTCTAAGATTTCATCTCATTCCAGTCAGAATGGCAGCTATTATGAATACAAACAACAATAAGTGTTGGCAAAGATGTGAGAAAAAAAGGTACACTCATACATTGCTGTTGGGACTGCAAATTTGTGCAGCCAATCTGGAAAGCAGTATGGAGATTCCTTAGAAAACTTGGAATGGAATCACCACTTGACCCAGCTATCCCACTCCTTGGTTCTATACCCAAAGGACTTAAAAACAGCATACTACAGGGACACAGCCATATTAATGTTTATAGCAGCACAGTTCACAATAGCTAAACTGTGGGACCAACCTACATGCCCTTCAGTAGATTCATGGATAAACAAACTGTGATATATATATACACAATGGAATATTACTTAGCATTAAAAAAAAATAAAATCATGGCATTTGTCAGTAAATGGGTGGAGTTGGAGAATATGATGCTAAGCAAAGTAAGCCAATCCCCCCAAATTCAAAGTCCAAATGTGTTCTCTGATATGTGGATGCTGATCCATAATGTGGTGGGAGGAAGTATGGGAGGAATGGAAGTACTTTAGATATGTCAAAGGGAAGCAGGGGGCATGGGTAGGAAAGATGATGGAATGAGATGGACATCTTTATCCTATGTATATGTATGAAGATAGGAATGGTGGGACTCTGCTATGTTTACAACCAGAGACATGAAAAATTGTGCTCTCTGTGTACTATGAACTGAAATGCATTCTGCTATCATGTATAACAAATTAGAGTAAATAAATCAATTAAAAAAAGAAATCTACAAATAATATTCCAAATGAACTTAGATAAACAAACTTTTACAAATATTTTGGAAAACAAAATCTGACATAAATTTATTCAGCATCCCAAATTAATATTACAATTGATTTTATAGTATTTACTATCACTCTAAAAAGAATATGCAGATGATCATTTGAATATTTGTAGGGAAAAAATAACTTTGACAAAACTTAGCACATATTTTTGATAATGATCCTCAGCAAGAATGGAGATGTTTGCTCTCAATGTTAGAACACATAACTAATGTGGGTGGGGGGGGGGGGGGCGGGGCTTGGGTTCCAACACTGGAAATGCACAAAAAGATTTAAAATAATATCTCACTGCTGGGCTTGGTGGCCCATGCTTATAGTCTCCGTGACTCAGGAGGAAGGAGGATTCAAGTCCAAAGCCAGCCTCACCAACTTAGAGAAACCCTAAGGACTTAGTGTGACCCTGTCTCATAATTAAAAAAAAAAATGGGCAGGGGATGTGGCTCAGTGGTTAAGTACCCCAGAGTTCAATCCCTGATACAAAAAAACAAACAAACAAGAACAACAACAAAACTTCTCAGCAAGTTAAGAATACTAAGTAACTTTTTTAAACTGACAATTTACATGTATTTAAAAACCCTGCTAATATTATAATTATCTTTTTTATTATTTAGTTGTACTGATTTATAGGTATAGTATGATAATTCAATGCATCAAAAATGCTCACAAGCACTTGTTACTAGTAACCACCCCTTTGACATATTTTTGTCCCCAAAAGGTACAGCCTTTTATGTAGATTACCCTTATCATTTTCACTAACACTGGTATATGGGGTGGGAGAGTGAGTATGGGTGTGCTTTTCCGGTGCACTTATCTTTTCTTTTCCTTTTCCTATTCTGTTGTATGTGTTCTGTGACCATAGCTGACCTAGTTCAATTTGCAGTTGAGAGGTGTGGTCCCTAATATGAAAATGTTAGAGGGTGATTTATCTCATCTGTTTACCTTCAGCTGCTCTGTCTTTATTTCTCTTATGGCAAAAAAATTGAACATCTTCATAGTATGTATTTGTGATAGCCCTTCAATTTAATCTAGGGAAAAAATGGATCTATTTTATTATGCTAAGTTCTGATTATCAGTGTGCTGTGGAAGCTACATGGTAATTGCTAACGCCATATGCAATTAGAGAGCAAGATAGACAGGTTTACCCATATATTCATTGTTTTATTGGACTTCACTAAAAAGCACACACTCAAAAAGAAAAACTTCTGTAACTCCTTTGATTTTATTCTCCATTACAATGTCTATATTCACAAAACCCATATTTATAACAACTTTTTAAGATATATTTTCCTTCTCCCTACAGTTGAGGTGGCTTATACAGTGTGAGAACTACATAAATTTTGCAAACTTTCACTTATTTAATGAATTACCACTTGGTTTCATCTAATTTGAAAACTCTCATCTATAAATGGTGGTTGGGTGTGTTGCACTGGACCATGGCACTATATGAGAGATCTGCAAAAAAAGATTGTCTTGATCAATTAGAATATCTGCCACAAATGAGGGAGAGGTGGTATCGGCATGTATGTCAAATATGTTCTAATCCTCTTGGCACTATTTCTATCTGAATAATAACTGATCTACTAAGTAGGGTTTAGGTTTGCAACTCCTTGGAATAAGAATGAAAGAAATTATTCTCTATCCTCCCAGAGATGTTTACTATAATGTCTATTTTGTTCCATTTTAAACATTCTGAATTCTCTGTGCCTATAAAAAGAAATGATAGGGTTATTAAATAATTTTATGATAATTTCATTTGATATAACTTAAAGTCATAAGGAAATAAATCTTCAGAACATTTCAGCATAAATTAAAGCAACATTTTCTAGTCTATTTCTGAAAGAAAAATATAACCTATCTTACTGACTTTATAGGATTAATGTGAATTTCAAATTGGAACATGGTAATGATATCACTTTGGAAAACAAATCCATGCAAATTATTTTATTTACTTGAACATTGTCGACGTGAGAAATGTTTAAAGGACAATTCCTGAAGGTACTACTATTGTTTGGATCATTGGTAAACCAATAGATATCAGACTTAATTTGCTATATATTCATCTGTTGGATTCTTGGCGTTGCTTGCTTTCTGTCTCTTTGTTCTTTTGTTGTTGTTTTACAGTGAAGAGTATCAAACCCAGGTCTTGCATCTGCCAGGCAACTGCTCAGCCACGAGCCTATATCCCCAGTCCACTTTGCTAGTTCTTCATATGAAGCTCATGCTCTGATTTTCATGTAAACTCACATCGTCCAATACGGTTAGAGTTCACAGAATTTTCTCTTGACCTGTCTCTAAGGTAAATGGAATGGATGAAGTTTGATAAAAAAGGACTAAGAGGCTATCTTGACATCCTCTAAACACAAGAGGAAGAGGAATGTTCCAGGTACCATCCGTCCAGGAATCCTCACCTCATCTTTTCCTTTGCATCAGTCAGGCCCACAGCATCCCAAATAAAAAATTGTAGCAATCTTCTTACTAACAATGCTTTATTTAAATGTGGTAAACACATCTGTGTTTTCTTTGACTCTTCTAAAACCAACAAGAATAAACAAAAAACGAACCCCAAAACAAAAACAAAAAACCCAACACTAGCAAGGTGTTTTAATTTTCCAAAATTTCTAGGATAGGGACCAAAGTTCACTGTTACTCTTGATTCTCCTTGGCATTCCTCCTGTAAATTATTTGATGTTTATTGACAAGCTATCATGTGGGCACATGAGGGTGTTTTTTAAGTCTACTGAGATAAATGAGGCAAGAAGGCCAACGTGTGCTTTGGGAGAACGCGAGGGGATAATAACGCAAATGTTGTGCATGTATGACTCTTTTGTTATTGAGATCTACAAGGCTGTTCATTACCAGCAATGTATCTCTAATATGCTTCTCCCTTAGATCAAGCCAGCTTGAGGTTTCCGTTCATTAACCAGATATTATAAAACGCTTTGTGCAGTTCTAGAGAAACAGTGTATTCAGATCCAAAGTAATAACCTGTACTTGATGTTTTTATCTAAAAGATGTTAAAGGGCAGTTACTTGCTTTCATAACAGTTGCAGGCCATGGGTTTTGAATCTGAGGTCCATAAGTGAGCCAAGGGATGCTATAAACACTCTTAGATTGTAAGTAAAATCACATGTGTAAATGTGCCTGAACTTTGTCTGTGGAAAGACAGTCTAGGGATCTTTCATCCACTTCTTAAAACAGTGAGTCCCTCTAAAATGCAAATTTATATGCATATTATAAAATGATGTTCTTCCTGTCATCTATGTTACAAAACAAGCACAACTCCCCATTTTGTTTCATTTCTTAAATTAAAAAAAATTACTTAATATTCTAGATAGTGACTGTATTAGAAACTGAACTGATGTAGAGAAAGTGGGAAATAGGGATATCATCTTTGGGTGGTGTCAGGGAATGACACTTAATGAGGACAGTCTCGTTTTTCTTGTCCAGCAACTAAAGAGTTTTACTAGAAAATCTTCTGAGTTCCTGTCCAATGCAAACAGTCTCTGGTTCTTTGAGGAAGGAGAGATCCACTGACTTGTTCAAAAGGAAGGCGGTGTGGCACCAGAGAGCAATTTCTTCCTTTTTTTCATGAAGTCTGGGAATGAGAAGGGACACAAGAAAAGAGAGAGAAAGTGAAGTAAATGAAGCAAATACTCAATTTTATTCATTTTGTAACATAATCAATGTGCACCTTGTATAGTTTGTCAGTATGACATGTGATTATTCTCAGATACCAAACCAACATGCTGTCACTGGGAAACAATGAAAGGTGCCTATTGAATATATCACCCTTAGGACATGAACAAATATTGGCAGTGTGCCACAAAAGGAAAGATAAGCAACAATTAATTAACTGTGCCATTCTGGTTGCATACCTTATCTTGCAACTTTGCAAGGGACCGGTGAGATAGATCTCATGCAAAATTAGGACCAATGATTGACTGATAAACTGGGACTACACAAGGTCAGTAGAGTTGCCATTTGAAAAAGATCAGTCTAACTTGAGAAACACAGTTCTTTTTTTGGCAGGGTGGTGGTGGTAGGGCTAGCAGGAGTGTATCAGGGATTAAGCTCAGGGGCATTTGACCACTGAGCCACATCCCCAGCACTGTTTTGTATTTTATTTAGAGAAAGGGTTTCACTGAGTTGCTTATTGCCTCGCTTTTGCTGAGGCTGGCTTTGAACTCGATATCCTCCTGCATCAGTCTCCTGAGCTGCTGGGATTACAGGCGTGCGCCACCATGCCTAAACTAAGTTTTGCTGCCTTAGCCATTTTTTTTAATTTCCTTGGCTGAATAGGGTAAAAATATATCAAAAAGAGATGACCAAAGTTTCATATAAAATGTGACTGTTACACAAGGACAAAATCATATGAAAGATGTGGATGATATAAAATTTATTATAAACTAAGTATTCAGCTCATAATAAAGTAATACAGTAGTTACGAGAATGGGTTCTGGAGCCAGTGAGCATGGGTTCAAATGCTGGCTTTTCTATTTTTCAACTGAATATGTCATTTAAGCTTTCTGAGCATCATTCTCTCAACTATAAACAGAAGTAATGGAATATCTTTATCAGAAGTTCCTAAGAGGGATAAGCAAATAATCTAACAGGTATAGAACATTTTAAATATAAATTAACACAAAAGATATAGGAGGAAGAAATACTGGCAGAAAGAGAAGTCTGAGAAGGAAGTTACTTTTAGATAGCTAGAGGACATAGTTAGTATTAATGTAGTCAAGTTGTAGAAAGCTCAAAAAGCAAAACGGAGCTTTGTGCGTGGCTCAGAAGATTCTTAGAAACCTGTCTCTCACATGAATGCAGGTATTCAGAGGCTTAGCATACTACAGAGAGATTTCAACATAAGGAATATCATATTAAATAGATACAACTAGGTTATAATTGTTTATTTTTATTCTATCTGGAGTATAAAGTAAGAGATGTAAGCAATACTGAAGGTTATAAAAGTAGAAGTAATGAATTTCATCCTTGCTCATTTCAATCCATTCCTCAGAAATAAATCAATTCTGTTCCCATTGGAGGTCACCATGACAATAAGAAATATTCAGACATTTTTAATTGATTTATCAATGACTTTCAATAGATTCCATCCCCCCCAACAAAAAAATTAATGAATGAAGCCAATTCTCCACCTCTTTGTCATCATTGTTTTTACTTTTATTAGTATTGTTAGTAGTATTTTATTTTTGAGCTTTAAGTGCTATATTTCAACAGAGTTATTTCTTGAAGAATCAAATTGAACTACTCTGTCAAGTTCCCAGCATGTGCAACAGGGAAATGAGAAATCCGTCTTTATCACTCTTCTCTAATTATAATTAAAACTTTGATGCTTTGCTTTAAGCTAATTCTAAAAATTGAGGTAAATTAATAGTTCTGAGAGGATTATTATTTTATGAATATTATTCACAACAAGAAATATGATAATACCCACAAAAATTGAAAAGCAATCTTAAGGTACAGACCAGTTTGAATTATTTGTTTCATCAAATTTGCTCAGTCTATAACTCAGTTTGTTTCATTTTAGGATCATGACTTTCTTTAGTTTTCTGTTCCCTTTTTTAAAATTTGTTTGTTGGTATGTTTCATTTTTAATAGTGGTTTTTAATTAACTTTGTTATCATGATGTTGAAGAAATGGTATCTCATTATAATCCAATCTGCTGGAATATTTATCTTTCCATTTATCTGACAAATCTTGCTTCCTGGATCTGCTATAAATCTGACAAACTATAGTACATAAATGTATATTTTGTATTGCTTGACTTTCATGTACTTTCCCTTTTTAAAATTTTCACCATCAGAGGTGCAGGTATTATTTTTTAAAAGTCAAACTTTGCAAATCACTGAATTTCTAAAAATGTTTATTTTGTTCTCACACTTAAATGTCAAGATATCAGAAAAATGAATTTCATATCAATAATAGTATTACTTAATAGCCATACAGACTTTCCATTTTCATTATTTGTATTTTCTTTTGTAGGTACTTGAATTTTATTCTTCCTAACATTCCTAGAATTTTCTCCGTATTCTTAGAATTATAAAATTTTATCTGAAATTTTTAGTGGGAGCATTTTTATTAATTCATTTTGCCTTATATTCAGTTGACTTTTTTCAATGTGAAAGTTTTTTAACTTCCTTCACAAAATCAAGGTAAATTTTAAAAATTTACATGGATTTTCACAATTGTGTTGGTCTTTAATTTTCTTTTCTTAATTTGCTTTGTTGAATTTTGCTTTAAAAGTCTTGCTAGGTGGCTGGAGTTGTGGCTCAGTGGTAGAACACTTTTCTGGCTTGCATGAGGTCTTGGGTGTGATCCTTAGTGCTGCAAATAAATAAAGAAAGAAACAAACAAACAAAGTAAAGACCATTGACAACTAAAAAAAATATTAAAAAAAAAGTCTTGCTAGACTAACAAAGTGAATTAGAAAGACATCAACGTTTCATTCTTTCTTACTCTTTGAAAAAGTTACCAAATTTGAGGGATTTAGACAAGAAATTTAGACAAGAAAATGGGCTGATGACTTTGATGTCTTTGTGATTGAATAGATCATGCAAGAAAGATATGTTGATTGTCATTTCAATGTCTTGAAATGTTTTTTTTTTTTTTTTTCTAGACAATCAATCTCTGACAGGGTACATTGTCCAAGGAAAATGGGAACCAAAAAGAGAACAATTTTACATTGTGTAAGAATTGCCATTTTGTGTTGTCAAACATACCATGCTAAGCAACTGTTGATGGGTTCAGAAGTGGGGCTTTCCCATGGGAGAAGCATTCCTTGCAGGACATGGAGTCTCATGGTAAAATGGAGTCTGTTTGGTCATTGCCTATATAGCCTGGCCCATAACAGTCACAGAAATTAAAAAGCTGATTTAAACAGTCAGTTGTATATTACTGTACTGAAATGCCTGATACGAATAACTTGTAAGGAGAAAAGGTTATTTTGGCTCACAGTTTTTGGAAGTTCCAGTAGAGGAATGTGCCTCTGGTGGCCATGGGGAGCATGTGGTAGAGTAAACTACTTGCCTCCTGGACAGGAAACAAATTAAGAAAGAGGAAAGGGCTAAGGTCTCATAATGCCATTCAAATGGCACGCCCCATTATCTAAGGACCTCCCACCAGTCTCTGCTTCCTAAAATTCCACCACCTCCCAAAAGTGCCACCATGGTACAAGCCTTTAACGTGCACTTTTGGGGAATATTCAAGGTCCAACCAATAGCATAGGTCAATTTGGTATTTTTTTAATGCATTTACATTTCATTCATTTTTCATGTTTAAAGCAAACAGTTTAAAACTTTTAAACAATGGCTGTTCGAAGTTAATAGCAATCAGTCAGGACCTTTGGAAATAGTATAATTGTAGATGTGTTATTGTCCTTAGCCATAATTTTTTCACTTTTTAAAATTTTTCTTTTTTTGTTATTTCATTATAGTTTTACATAACAATTTTATCGAGGCATGATATCTATACAGAAAAGCATTAAAAAATAGTGTCTAACCCCGTGAAATTCTATCAAATTAAACCACACCTGGTGCACCCACTATGCAGATTAGGAAAGGGAAAGTTATTAAAACCCTAAGTCAACTTTATAGCATCTTTTAACTGTTACACATATATTTCATGTATTGGACTCCATGGTCCAGGAAAACATATGTTCTTGTGGTTTTATGTGTCATCTTTTCTTCATTTCTGTTGGTGGATTATGAACTTTAATCTTCCAAGTAAAATCTTTTGTCTTTATTAATTTTCTTTATTGTGCTACTGTTTTCTCTTTTATGGTCTTTGAACCTTACCATTATTTCTTCCCTTATGCATCATGTGGGTTTATTTGTTCTTCTTTTGATAATTTCTTGAGATGGAAATTGACATCATTGCTTTTCAGCCTTTTCTCTATAATGTATATATTCTGGTAAATGTTCTCCAAGGAGGATTGTTTTTCATATCTTATATATATTATATTTTCAATATAATTCAATGCAAAAAATAATTTTGAACTTTCATTTTTATTTTTTCTGTGAGCCATTTGCTGTTAAGGAATGTTATTTCCAAGCATTTCAGGACCTTCTTCATGTCTCTTTGTGTCTCCTTGTACCAGTTACCCTGCTCTGCTCCTTCTTCATATTGCCATAATAAGATGTATAATCATACCATATAAATTGTTATGTAACTGAAGTCAGTTCTAGAGACATTAGATATTTTATATCTTATGCTTTATATTTAATTTCATAATTTTATATTCATTGAGAATTCTTTCATGAGGAGATCATGAAAGATGTGAATTAAAACCTTTCTACATGATTTTGTATTTGTCTTTTTTCCTTTTTTATTTTTTGGGAGTGCCAGGGATTGAACTCAGGGGCACTCCACCACGAAGCCACATCCCCAGCCATATTTTATATTTTAATAAGAGACAGGGTCTCACTGAGTTGCTTAGCACCTTGGTTTTGCTGAGGCTGGCTTGGAACTTTTGATCCTCTTGCCTCAGCCTCCTTAGCCACTGGGATTTCAGGTGCTTGCCACCGTGCCTGACTGTTCTTTTATTTTTTTAATTGTGAAAATGCATTTGTAGGTGCACAAAAATTTTTGAACACTTCCATAGTAGGCAATCTTCTCAGATGGCTTGTGTGATATCCACCCCCAAGTTTTACTTCATATATAATCTGTTCTCCTGGAGGTAGGACTCAAAAACAAAAGCAATAGCCTGTCCTTTCCATGATTGCATTATGTTATATAAGATCCACCTCCATTTTTAAAGCAGCATAGAGAAAAATTCTCTTGCTAGCCTTGAAGATGTAAATTGCCATTTAGTGAACTGCCCATGCATAGAGCTACCTGGCACAGAATTATGGGAGGCCTCTGGAAACTCGGGTATCTTCTAGTCAGCAGCCAGTGAGAAGCCAGAGACCTTGTTTGCATAGTCACAAGGAAAGGAATTCTATCAACATCATGAGTGAATGGGTTCTTTACTAGCCACTTTTAATTCAATGACACCTTTAATTAAAACAAAGTACCTCTCAACCCAAAAACCCATATTCAGTGAATAATACCTCCAAACAAAAACTATGGCTGCTTTTCTTTTATATGGGTCCCCTTGATGGGATGAGAGGGCATGCTGTCCAGGCAAGACCTTGGTAGCAGTCCGGTAGACCTTACAGCAGAGAACTTTGTTCACTTACTTTGAGCCTCCTGCTCCCTGGAAACCCTGAGAAAAATTAAAATTGGCATGGTTTTTGTTACAAAGAAATAACTTGTTACATAGAAATAAAAATCAAATACATATTCTAATACATAATACAAAAACCTTGCTACTGTATCTCTAGTAATGCTTTTGACTTTAATGTCAAATGGATTTGTGTTAATATAACAAAATCACCTTTTATTGTTTTTAGCACTTATTTGTATGGTATATATCATCTTACATTCTTTCTTTTTAACTTTCTGCACACTCATATTTACATGTACTTTTCCCAAGAAACACAGTATGTTTTGTTGTTACTGTTTTATCCACTAAGACTGTTGTTACTCTTTTATCCACTCCCATTTATTGGGAGTATGCCAGTTATATACATTTATTATTCAGTTTCAACCTTTCTAATCTCTTTTATGTTCCCTTTCTATTGTTTTTCTTCTTTTGCATTTAGTATTTTATACTGTTTTCTTCTTACTAATGATGGATTTGTCTACTCCTTTATCACTGGATTCCTGATGTTAGAACAATTGTTCTTGAATTAACATTGTTTAATATGAATTAATTACTGTGTCTAAAAGAATTCCACTTGTCATCCTTCTGCCATTTTATGCATATAAATTCTACATATATTTTAAACATTATTAACATTTATGCAGTTAGTTTGCACTTAGATTTACCTATCTTTTGAATCACTATTCCTTCTACCATTTCTGTATGGAACAACATTCTTTTGCCCAATAATTATTTTTTTCCCTTCAGAATAAGATTAATGATGAGGGAACTGGGGAATCTAGCTCAGTTGGTAGAGTGCTTGCCTCACATGCACAAGGCCCTGGGTTCAATCTCCAGCACCACCACCAAAAAATAAAAAATAAAAAGACTAATGATGAAAATTGTCTTAGTTTTATTTGCCTACAAATGCTAATTCACTGAGTAGAGATGTTGGGATCAATGGGTATTTTCTTTCAATTAAAGGTGTTATTTAATTGTCTTCTTGGTTCTAGTTTTTATACTAAAGACTCAGCTCTCAGCCTTAATATTGCTTGTTAAAAAGAAATAGTTATTAGTGGCTGGAGTTGTGGCTCAGCAGCAGAGTGCTCACGTGGCACATGAGACGTCCTGGGTTTGATCCTCAGCACCACATAAAAATAAAATAAAGATATTGTGTTCAACTACAACTAAAAAATAAAATATTTTTTAAAAAAGAAATAGTTATCCCAGTGACTGGGGAGGGTGAGATAGAAAGATTGCAAGTTCAAAGCCAGCTTCAGCCATTTAGCAAGACCCTAAGCAACTTAGTGAGACCCTGTCTCAAAATAAAACATTTTTTTAAAGGTGGGGGATGTGGCTCAGTGGTCAAGCACCCTGAGTTCAAATCCCGGTACTAAGAAGAAAAGAAATATTAATAGATATTTTTTCCTTGTATTAAAGAATATCCTTTTATCTTTAAGCAATATTAAAATATTAATATGACACAAAATGCATTATTTACTTTTAATTTATTCTGTTTGGTTCCTAAAATTTATATAGATTGAAGCCTTTGATCAATTTTGGCAAAATATAGTCATCATTGTCTTAAGCATTGCTTTTCTCAGTCTTTCTCTTCTGCCTCCTCTGAGACTCAAATTACATATACTGGAAATATGTTCACCACACTCATCAGTCTCTATAGTCATTCATGTGTTTTTCATCTTATGTGTAATGTCAATTCAGGATATTACTTTTCGGTTCTTTCAGTCCTTCATCTGATGTTAAACTTGTTGAGTTCTTAATTTCAGATATGTTAGTCTTTATTTCTGCAGTTTCTCCTTGTTTGTTATTTTTTTTAAGTAGAGAGTCTGATTATCAGTGAATTATTATATTTTATCATGTTTCCTTGAAATAATGATAATAGATTCTAATTAAAGTCTGACAAGTACAATATCTATGTCACCTATATTCTATGTTTCTATTTTTGCTCTCTATTTCACTCCTCACATGTCTGTGTGTGTATATAAATAAAATATGGTATATATAATATGTATTCATTCTTCTATGTTTGCATATATATGCATCTGCTGATTAAATTACTATTCCTGGCAAGTAATTGAATTTGCTAAATACCAGTTATTTGATATAAAAAATGTAGAAGCTATGCAACATCATAGTAAATGGGAAAAAACTGAAAGCATTCATGTAAAAATACTGAACAAGTGTGTCTACTCTCACCTCTTCTCTTCTATATAGTACTAGATATTTTCACCAAATGAATTAAGCAAGAGGGGGAAATAAAAGGGTGAAAATAGGAAAGGAAAAAGTAAAATTATCTTATTTGCAGATGATTTGATCTTATATTTAGAAGGGTTAAAATGTTCCACCAGAAGACTGCCTGAGCTAATAAAAAATTCAGCAGGTAGTAGGTTACAAAATCAACATACAAAAATCAATAGCTTTTGTATATACCAATAATGAATCTGCCAAGAAAGAAATCAGGAAAACAATATTCACAATAGCTTCAAAAAAGTTTTTAGAGTTTACAAATAAATCTAACTAAGGAGGTGAAACACATTTGTAATGAGAAGTATAGAACACTGAAGAAATTGAAGAAGACATAAGAAAATTGGAAAAAACCCCATGTTGATGGGCAGGCAGAATTAATATTAAAATGACCATATCATCAAAAGCATTTATACAGATTCAAGGCAATCCCAAAACACCATGTAAATACCTATGACACTCTTTGCAAAAGAACAGTACTAAAATTAATTTGGGAGAATAAAAGACCCCATAGCCAAAGTAATTATAAGCCAAAAAAGGCAATCACAGTACCTGACTTCAAATTATACCAGAGTTATAGTAACAGAAACTACATAATGCTGACATAAAAATAGACATAGGCCAATGAAACAGAAAAGAAGACACAGAGAAAACACACTCAGATGACAAACACAGTCATCTGATCCTTGACAAAGGTGCCAAAATCATATGTTGGCAAAAAGAAAGCTTTTTACACAAATGGTGCTGGGGAAACTGGTTATTCATAGGTAGAAGAAGGAGACTAGATTCTTACAAGATTAGAACTACCCTGAACAAAAGTCAACTAAAAATAGATCAAAGACCTAGCAATTAGACCAGGAACTATGCAATTCTTTGAAGAAAATGTAGAGTTAACACTCCAATGTATAGGCACAGGCACCAACATCCTCAATAGGATCTTAAAGCTCAGGAAATAATGCCAAGAATTAATAAATGGAATGACATCAAATTAAAAAGCTTCTAAACAGCAAAGTAAACAATGAAGAATGTAAAAAGAGAATGTACAGAATTGGGGGAAATCATTGCTGGTAACTCTACCGTCAGAGGAAAAGGCAACTGAAAAATGTAATGCCAAAAATATAAAAGAAAGAAAGGAATTAATAATGGGCAAAAGAACTAAACAGACACTTCTCAAAAGAAGAAATACAAATGGGCAACAAAAAATATTCAACTTTTTTCATAATTATGGAAATGCAAATCACATCTACACTAAAGTTTCATCTCATGCCAGTCAGTATGGTGGAAATCAAGAATACAAACAATAATAAATACTAGACAGAGAAAAGGAGTACTTTTACACTATGGGTGGAATTTTAAATTTGTATAACTACTATGGAAATCAGTGGAATGGGATCACCAAATAACTCAACTATACCACTCCTCACTATTTATCCTAAACATATTAAAGTTCCCCTCATTTTTTATACTAAAAAATTAAAGCCAGCATACTATGATGATATATGTATAGCCATGTTTATACCAGCACAATTCAGAATAGCCAAATTATGGAGCCAGTTAAGTGTCCATACAGATGAGTGGATAAAGAAAATGTGGTCTATATATGCACAGTGGAATTTTATTCAGCCCTAAGAAAGAATGCAATTATGTCATTTGTGGGAAAATGGATGGAATTTGAGAACACCATATTAGAACACTCATATGTCAAAATGTGAAAAGCCAAGGGCTCCATGTTTTCTCTCATATGTGGAAGCTAGAGAGGTGAAAGGAAAAGAAAGGAAGTAGGGCCAGGGTTTCATGAAAATCAAAGGGAATTCCGTAGAACAGAGGAAAGGAACAGGGGCGGCAAATACTGGGGTATGTTATTGACCGAGTTATATTGTTATATTGTGTGCATGTACAAATATGCTAACAATCTCAGCATTATGTATAATTATAATGCATCAATAAAAATATGAAAAATGTAAAAAAAAGTAAATAAGAACATGAATTTAAAAACAAAAGCATAGAAGCTATGGTTGATTCATTTTTCTTCCTCTAGAGAAAATTTGCACCATTCTTTGGTAATCAGAAAAAGGAAAGATAGATTGCCCACATCCAGTCAAGGAATAAGAAATTTCTAAACTGACCATGAGGCAGTATTTGTAAGTCTTATTTCTAATCTAAGTGTGTAATCTCCTAGGTGCTCCAGATAGAAGTATAGAGTATTTACTAGGATTCTTGGTGAACAATGAATCGTAGTGTTTTTGTGTTCAGTATTATAGCACTCCACTTTCTTTATGACTGTAACATTTTGCACTGTGCATCTTAAAAATTTCTTTCAAATAAATGCCAAATATTTTGTTAATTTCTTTGTGCTGCCTACTTTCTTTGAGAAGCTTCTTGTTACCCTCATTTCTCTGAGTTCCAATGTTTGTTTCTTTGCCTGAGAATTCTTGACAGCATCTTCTTTGGTTTCTTGTTTTCCAGAAGCTGTTCACCGTCCTGTGTCTCAACCATGTACCAAAAATAAGTAAATATTCCAAAGCTGTGTGAGGGAAGTTGGGTTCAGCTCAGTGAGAGTCTCTTCTCTTCAGGGTCTGGCTCCTCCTGTCCTCACTGCTTTAACAGCCCTTCTATGCTTTCTGAAAGATTCATTTTGTATTTTATAGCACTTACCTGCTAGTTTTCATTGGGACAATTCCCATGCTACAAGCTGTAGCATCACAGCCAAAATTACAAATAGCTCACAAAAATATTTAAAAACTTATAATTTTTATAAAATTTTTTTTATTTTTATAATTTTATGAAATATGTCTCAGATGACATTCTTCAATTTCATAGTAGTATACTTTCTCTGAAGATAGACTACACGATCTTGATTTTGCTGAAGAGACTAGTTAGAATCCTAAGTTCTTCCTTGTTCTTTACATTGAGTCTAAACCCCTCACATGACCTGTGCTCTGTATTCATCATTGTCTTTCAATTTCATGGTTCAAATATTAAATAGTTTTGCGCTCATCATTTATGTCTGTGTTAATGGGTAACTAGTGGAGGTTTGCTTTGCAGCTGGGCCTGTCTCTTTACCTAAAAGATTACTTTCTTGAATGGAAATGCTGCTGTGTTCTCTGGGTAAGGATGTCTGAACCCATTAGTAAGATTTTCTTTATGGTGGTTTTGGCTGGAATTAGGCAAACCTGTGTAGAACTCTGGTTATTTCCCAAGTAAGAAGTCTTTTCTGTGTGAGTGAAGTACCTCAATATGTTGCTCCTAGTTGGAACTCCCTCAATTTCTCCTCTATTTTGTAGGTTGAGAGACTCAGGGTACTTTACTCTCCACAGATCCTTTACCCACCAAGTGGCTCCTCCCCCAGAATAAATTTGCTCCCTTTTGCAAGCACTCTGCTTAAGTTACCAACTAGCAATAAATTCTGCAGGCAGAGGGAAGACTTTCTTTCCTGATTATGTAGTACAGGCTATAGGACAACCTATAAGTGATTCTCCAAAGAATCATTCTAAGACTTTCCATCAGTTTCCTGCTCATGGACATTAATCTTTGAGTGTTTTGAAAATCATGCTTCTGACATATATTCTCATGTGTGTGTGTTTTCTCCATCCACATAAATCTTCTGCTTTTGTTCTTTCAAATTATATTAGTGGGTCATAACCAATCTGGTCTGATAAAGTGCATTTTTTTTTAATGGTAACTCCTAATATTGGAGAATCTAGCCTTTGTAACATCTGGATTTAAATTAGAGAGAAGAGTATACCATGTTTTTTTTTTTCAATTTGTGGCTTTTAAATAAAACATTACATATTTAACAATAAGTATTTTAATTCATGATAATATGTACTTTATGTACTTATATAGGAAGATACATTAATAACAATGAGGTCTATTTGTTTTACTCTACTGAAAAATCACATATAAGATGATCATAAGTTCATATCATTAAACTAGAATTACAATATTTTCCATATACATAAGTAAAATCAAGTTACCATAATGAATGATTTCCTCATTTCACTTAAAGCATTAGAGAAATTTGCAGACATCTTCTTTGCCATGCATTCCATCTTATTTGAACAATGTTTATTATATTTACTTTGTACAAAATATAAACTTGAATCCTTCTTTTATAGCATATTTATTTTTTCTGCTGACTGTTTATTCACTTCATTTTCATTGCCAATTTAATTAAATGAGTTACACATAATTGACTTTGTTATTCAATGCGATTTAGGAAACATTTAAAAAGAAAGTTTATAAAATAACAAAGTACTTTTAGAAAGGCTACTGTGAGCAGAGTATCACGTAGAAAGTGATAACACATTAAGCAAAGACAGCTATAAAATGCACAACAAAACCCTGTTGTGTTTTTTTTTTTTAATTTTCAAGTTATATCTTATTTGTTTCAAGATTGTATTTGGTACCTCTGAGGTGCAAAATATTTATCAAGGTGATATGGAAGGACTGTGAATTGAACAAAACAGAAATCCCCTTCTGCTTGCCTCCATTTAGAAATCCTGGGCTAGGTACCAGGAAAGAATCCTGTGGAAGATACCAGGACAGACTGGTAAATATACAGTTTGAGTTGAGTGTATGAGGATTTCAGTAGAAATGAGGACAAGGTCCTAATGTGGCATGTAGTAGAAATATCTGTCACAGCCCAGAAAGTCAGGGTAGGCTCCTCAGAGTGGGTGTTCTGTAACTAAGGGACCTATACTGCAAAGGCTGTGATGGTTTTAACTGTGACCTTTGCCTGGACTGTCCCAAATCTGCATGTTTAGTCTTAAAAATTTTCCTGCCAATGTCTTCTTTCATTTCTAGAAACTAGCTATCTCTACCTGCATGTTCCTCAGACCCTATCAATTAAATAAAAAGAAGGTAAGATTACTATTTTTTTAATAATGCATGTTGCTTCCTATATTTATTTATCAGTCATTTTCCTAGTAGAAGAAATATAACTTTACCTTTTTTTTCTTCCACTTGTTACAACTTCCTCAAATACTTCCCTACTCCAGCCATCTCTTCTCTCTTCTCAGTCTTCCCTCTCTCTACTGGACCATTTCCATCATAGTATAAAATCGCTTTTACCTCCCCTTCCTAAAAAGACAACAGTAAATGACAAAATATCAGGAAGATAAACCACATCTTTCCATTCATCGTATGTTGCTTTTCTGCATTTGCTCTATTTCTCAGCTCTCACTTAAGACTGAACTTCTAGAAAGAGTTTTCTCTATCAATAAATTTCTAATTTTCACTTATATTCCTTTAATCTTATGAAAGCCTCACTTTTGCTCTATATGCCATTGAAACTGCTTTTGTCCAAACCCAGTGACCTTCATGTAGTTGGTTACAAGTGTCACACTATTCTTACACTGCTGACTTCCTCTGAAACACTCAATATGTTTGGCGGCTCCTCCTCCTCCTCCTCCTCCTCCTCCTCCTCCTCCTCCTCCTCCTCCTCCTCCTCTTCCTCCTCTTCCTCCTCCTCCTCCTCCTCCCTCTCTCCTCTCTCTCTCTCTCTCTCTCTCTCTCTCTCTCTCTCTCTCTCTCTCTCTCTCTCTTTTGCAGGGAGGGGCACTGGAGATTGAATCCACTGGGCACATCCACAGTCCTTTTTACTTTTCATTTTGAGACAGGGTCTCACTAAGTTGCTGAGGTTTTAAGTTGCTGAGGCTGGCTTTGAACTTGTGATCCTCCTGCCTCAGCCTACCAAGTAGCTGAGATTGCAGGAGAATGATGCCACAATGTCTCATTAGCTGTATTTTTTTTTTTTTTTGGTTCATTCTGTCCTTTTGTTTTGGGATGTGTATTTGAATTCTTGAGTTTTCTGCAATCAAATAAGTTGATGCTTTAGAGGATTTTAACATTTATTATTAGTATTATGTTTTTAATCATTCTAAAGTTCTATCATCATATGAACCCAAAATATCCATAAAAAATGTTATGGTTTAGATGTGAGCTGTCACCCAAAAACTCATATATGAGACAATGCAAAAAGTTTAGAGATGAATTGATTGGGTTATGACAGTCTGAACCTAATCAATGCATTGATACTCTGTTATGGATTAAGTGGGTGGTAACCATAGATAGTTAGGGTGTGTTTGGAGGTAGGACCCTGGGGGCAAAACTTTTGGATATATGTTTTGTCCTTGTTGAGTGGGGCTCTCTCCCTCTGCTCCCTAATGCCATGTCCCCAGCTGCTTTCCTCTACCACACCCTTCTGCCATGATTTTCTGTCTCACCTCAGGCCCCAAGGAATGGAGTTGGCTGCCCATGGACAGAAACCTCTGAAACCATGAGCCCCAAATAAACTTTTCCTACTCTAATTATTCTTGTCAGGTCTTTTGTTCATAGAACTCAGAGAAAACTGCGTGAGACAAAGATGAACCTGGGAGTTCTGAGTCAGTGATCTGCTTCTTCCCCATGTAGCAGATAAGTGAATGAAAAATATTATCTTTGTTGAAAATCAGTTAAGGCAGATGATAAAAGAGCTCAGTCTTAGCATTCAGGTGTTCATCAACCAAAAGGTAGAATTCAAGAGCTGTTTAAAGCACAATTAGTGCATGAAAAAGTCATTAATACCCTCAAAATATAAGCAGACTCAAGAGTAAGAAGAAATTCTTGAGATCTTTAGGGGTTTTCTGACATTTACCAGTATTGTTGCACCTGTTGTCCACTTTGGGCAGCTTCTCATCCTCCATTATTGTCTCATATACTGAAAATCTTTCTGAGCTCTGTTCTCTGCCCTGCTCCCTCTAAGGCTTTCCACTGAAGTACCTGGGTGAGTGTGGAACTGGGTCCCTTTTCTACCTGTTATGATTGCCCCATCTCCTCATTAATTTCTACCATTATAATGCCCGTTTTTTGTTTGTTTGTTTCCAGGGATTGAACCCAGGGGAACTTAACCACTGAGCCTTTTTTATTTTTTATTTTTGAGACAGGGCTCACTAAGTGGCTTAGGGCCTCCCTAAGTGGCTTAGGGCCTCCCTAAGTTGTTGAGGCTGGCTTTGAACTTTTAATCCTCCTGCCTCAGCCTTCTGAATTGCTGGAATTACAGGCAGGTGCCACAGCATCCAGCTACTTGGTTTTGATGACACAGATTTGCTTTGTTCCATGACTTTGTGTTTCCACCAGACAGAATTTAATAAGAGCGGCCAAGTGGAGAAAAGAAGTTTGCAGAATTATTGTAGAAGTTTTGATAAATAACACTATGCTTCCTCTGATTCTTTCATTTTTTCTCTTATCCCTCTTTTGTCCCATTAAAAAACTATTTGATGTATTACTTCTGGACAGAGAATAAATCATTTCTCCTGATGTACCTTTAAATCAAAACCAAATATGAAAAACTGGTTTAATAATATTTGACTGTGGACTTACTTATCTCAATAACCTTTGACTTAACCCAGTCAGGAGATATATGTCAGTGTTATTCTTTCATACAGTGTTTATTACCCATTATTTTCCTTTTATTTATTTTTTATTTATGAAGTTTGACCAAATATGCTAGAGAAAATATCTGATTAGTTCTACTGTCATTTAATCTTTCAGTTGCAACTTGATTCATTCTTTTAAACTTAGTATCAGTAGTAAATACTTACTTAATACTTACTTTGTTTTCTTACCTAACACCCCCACCCCATACACACTTTTCCCCGTAATAATAGTTTAAAGAATTCCTGGTGGGAATTTTCTTTATCTTTCAGCTGATATAGTACTCTGACTCATGAGAGAAGTTGACATCAGTTTCCCAGTGTGTACTTGTGGCTTGAGCCTGACCCATCAAAACAGCATATGTCCTGGTCTCAATGTTTATTCCATGGATGGGGAAAATATACAATCAGAACTTATTGAAAATACTTTTGGGACTTTTGAACAAGAAATTGCTTTATCTCTGAACTTGAAGTTGTGAAAATGTAAACCCGAGCCTTGTTGGCCACCTTACCTCTATGAAAGGAAAATGTATGTCCAAGAATGAGATGAAAAACAAAATCATACAGATAAATGAAGACAGAGTTTTGATGGCATTGACTTAGTTTCTTGATCAAGCTGTGCCTGAAGGTGTCAGCCTCTGACATTTTTTTATTTACACAAATTAAAAAAAATCATCTCTTCCTCTCCTACCCTCTTCCATTCCCATTTTTCCTCCTGAAGCAATTTAACTGTTTCTGTATGTCTAAACATTCATATCTGAATGCTCCATGAAATTTTGGTTTTGGAAAAAATGAGCATTATCTTAAACACATCATTGATCCTCCTAACTCTAATATTTCACCAATATGAGATTTTTTTCTTTCACTTTGAATTATTTATTTTGCTTTTACATTATTTATGTGCCATTGAATTCTTGGTATCTGAACTGAAGATCCAAGACAATTTGGATAGCAAGAGTTATTTCTATTATATATACTTGTAACATCCATTAAACATTGTTTTAATCTAAGATTATTGAATTTTAAGTCAGTATTTCTAATTTATGCTGATTATAACACTATGTTACAGTACTTTGCTCTGTCCTGCATTATGTCTAGGAGTGGCTTGCCTAGGCATACTCAGTAAACATTATCAGGTTGAAGACAATGCATTAAATGTATTCATTTTGGGGAGATTATAAACCAGAAATGCCAAAGTTAAATACTCACAGGGATCCAAGTGGTAGCATAAAGCATAAAATTCATATAAGACTGTGAGTGCTAGGCTTTTGTATCATATCCAACTTTAATAGTGGCTTAGTCATTTGCCTTTTCAAATCCAGTACTAATGCTGTGTGCTAGTCAACCACAATAACCAAACCAAACACAGTGTCTACCTAATCTATTCCCTAGGCTAATGATCATTGTCTTTCTTGAAGACCCCCTCACTTCTTTCGATTTCAATTGCTGATGTGGCCCAAAAGCACATACATGGTTGATACACACAATGGTTACTATGTGTGGTGTTGGATGCTGTGCTTATATATTTTTTTATAGGGATCATTTTACAATGTTTACATCCATAAAGTCATCACATTTACACCCGGAATATACAGTCAGTCCTCATTATCCATTGTTAGATTCAATCAACCACAGGATTAAAATATTTGAAAAAAATTACATTTGTGTCAAATATGTACAGACTTTTGTTCTTGTCATTATGCCCTAAATAATACAGTATAAAAGCTCTTTGCATAGCACTTACACTGTATGTTATGATATAGAAGATACCATTATAAGTAATATAGTAGGGATTTAAAGTATTCTGAAAGATATACATTGGTTATATGCCATTTTACATGAGCAACTTGAGCATTGTGAATTGATATTGACAGGAGAGAGAGTCCTGGCACAGGAGAGTGGGGATCTGAAGCTCCAAACCTTGATTCTCATGCTTTCACAAGAGAAAATTTAAAGCCAGACACAGAGAGTCATGCAAGAGAACCTATTACAAGTGAAAGTAAAGTGAATCTCAAGCTAAAAGCACTCTCAAGAGAGAGTAGGCTATCTCTACTATCTCCAAATTTATTACCATTGGATGTTTATCAGGAGAACTGGGGTCCAACTTCTGCAGCCTTTGCCAGCAATATATTTGGTTCCTCCTACATGTTGGGTGGTAGAGTTTTAGACCCTAGTTGATCCTTTCCAGAACTGTCACGGTAGCCATCCTATTCATGGGGCCTTCATCTACGAGTCACTCTGTCAATATGGGTATTAGTGTCAGTGGCTGGACCGTGTTTAGCTTCTTGCACCAGCACTGCTAAAGAAATTTCTCATCTGAGATACATTAAGAAACTTATGGCCATAAATCCTAACTTTACAATGCCCTCAGTTGTCTGTGCCAAGAAGTAGTCCCATTAATCTTTCCTTCTTGACATTTTTTTAAATTGGCTTCTTTTGTTCCTATCTGTTTATTGTTAAGTTTGCCCACCACCTGTTGTTTTTCTATAAGTTATCTGATTATCCATTTGCCTTAAAAGTAATTTGAAGAAAACTTCAAAAGTAACTTGAAGAAAACTTGTGACCTTGCCATGTTATTGGCTTGCATTTCACTGCTTGTTATTAACTGTTACTTAACTCTGGAAATTAGACCCATGAATACTGAGGAATAGCTCTATACAATTTTCATGTGTCAGTTATAACTCAATAAAGTTCACAAAAAGCTTTGAAGATACCCATTTCTGTCCCAAATACTCAGTAATGTCAGAGCATGAGCACATGTTACACAGTAGCAATATATAACATTGTGTATTCGTTTTGAAGGATCACTCATAATTAGTAATTTTTGTGTGTGAGAGGTGGTTGCGTCCTTTAAACTTTAAGTAATTCAAAATGGACTTCTTACATTAAAACAGTCATCAGCATGTTATATATTATTTGCATTAATAAGTTTACAGACTTTTAAACTAACTTTTAAAAATCTGCACCTCCTATTAATAATATAAAACATCCCCCATAAAACCAAATTATCAGGCTTATATGACCTACTCTCAGACTTATTTAATGAAACTATTTAAAAATGTTATTCTTAAATGACACCTCTTATATTTTTCTGAGAAGTTCCAGGAGTATCCAGTTATAGAATTAGAAGCTCTGTTTCGCTTATTGCTTAAAACCACTGCTGTTTCCAATCAGTTCAAATCACCAGTGGTGTTTGTCACCTGTCTGCCAGTGGCCATGTTCCACGCTAAAGAGAGTCTGACATAAATAACCCAGGCACCAAAGAGCTGCCATTACTTCCTACTCTTAGGAGGGAGGAAGTGGACCACAGTCATCTCTCCTCGCCCTCCTGAGCTACAAGTCGGCACTTTTTTACACGCATGGGAAGGTTTTGCACAGCCTGAGTCAGGGAAGCCTTTTATAGGTGGCTAGTGAGTGAGTGGAGCTGGCCTCCTCCTGTTTATGGCTCATTCCTGCCATAATATTATAGGGATGTGTGATATTATAGGGATGTGATGATGGCTGCGGTCTCGTGTTGTATCCATCACAACTGTGAGAGGTATTCTCTTCAGAGACCTGACCAGGACTGTGCTTTCAGGATATGTCGGCTCGCGGGCATTTATCTCGCGAGATCAAGTGTGAGTGAGGCAGAGAGCTGACCGAGATTTTGCTTTCAGGATGCGTCACCTCCCAGGCGTTGATCTCGCGAGATCAAGTGAGTGTGGACTAGAAAAGATGGCGGATGGGAAGAAAGAGGCAGCTCTGCGAGCCCCTCAGAGCTGCACCTGCAAAGCCAGGTGGGTAACCGAAGGGAGCTCACCGGAAGTTGGTACTGAACTGTTTAAAAAAAAAAAAAAAAGTTAGAATTACACACACGAAGTCAGAAAATTGAATGTGAGAAATAATAAGTTACAGAAGCACCCGTGAAGGGGAGGGCAGCACAGAGGAAGGAGAGGGCGTGACGGGCCGATAAAGAAATTTAAAAAGATGATTAGAATAAAGAAAAACTGGCTTGGGGAAACCTGTGTATTGGAGAAGACTTCGAGTTTTAAAGACACAGAGTCAGTAGGGGAAGCGGCTTAGCGTAAGAAAATGCAAAAAGCTCCTCAGGATCAGAAAATGCCCGTGTGTGGAAAACGCGCAGGGAGGGGAAAGAGGTGGCCTTGCTCTGAACCCTGGGCGGGAAAGGCAGCCCAGCCGCGCCTATAGCTGGGCTCCCTATGCACACCCTGCAGTGACCACGTGCCACACGCGCCCCCTGGCACCGCTGAGTCCCCCATGCGTGCGTCCTACTGGGAAAAGCCCCCACTGTTCTCTTGCACCTGGCAGGAAAAGCCGCCGCTACCACCACTACTGAGGTCCCAGTGAACACCAGACAGGAAAAACCACCTTTGGTGCCACCACCAAGCATGTGCCCAGAGCAGTAACAGGAATTGGGAACTCCTGCAGTTGACTTAAAAAACAAACAAACAAACAAACAAACAAAATCCCGGCCTGAATTGTGGCGCTCTGTGCTAAAGCGCTTGCCTAGCACATGAGAGGCACTGGGTTCTGATCCTCAGCACCACATAAAAATAAAACAAAGGTACTGTGTCCATCTACAACTAAATGTGTGTGTGTGTGTGTGTGTGTGTGTGTGTGTGTGTGTGTGTATGTGTATGTGTATATATATATATATATATATATATATATATATATATATTTTTTTTTTTTTTTTTTTTTTCTAAAGAAAAATTCCCAGATGACTCCTGAACCAGAGAGACCAAAATAGGCATAGAGAAAGTTATATGTTGACCTTTGAGGCTCTGCAACCTAAGAGAAAAGCTACCCTTGTTGCTGGTGCTATAGCAGACATACAGGAACATCTGCACCCTGGGCAAATGCTTAGTATTTCATATGTGTACGAGTGAAGCTGAAACCTGTGGAGGTTTTGGTGCTGTGCCCTAAAAGTGGATCTTACCAGAAGTCATAGAGATCCAGACATCCTTTAGAGACTGGCATCCCCCCAAAAGTAGTGGGTGTGAACCAACTCTCAAACCATGGAGTTCCAGTTGAGAGTATAACATAATAACTAGAATCTCCAGTTTAGACCTCTATACCACCCCTGTTACAGAAACCCACAATTTATCAGCACCCAAATTGTGATACCTCCCCATATACCAGGAGACTGGAAGCTAAGGTGGTCTATAATCAGCTGGGACCCCTAACCACAAAGGCAGACAGCAGCCTTCCACCTGAAGGCTGCAAAGCCAATGACAACCATGAAGACTGAAATTCTACCCCACCCTCAACTACAGTTTTGACCACCTCAGGAGAAACAAGTTCCTTATTTCTCAGTTAATCTTTTATTCTTTCTTCTTTACAGTTAACATCTGCAACCTACCTCCTGCTTTTCCCCTGATCACTTTTTATAAATATTTAAAACTTTCTCCCATCGTCTCACCCTATTTTTACTTAAAAAACCATTAATCCCACTGAAAAACAGAATTATATAGTTTATGCAGTTCACACCCCATTTATATTGAGGTAATTATTAATACAGTGCATATGGTAGACACCAGATGTTGGATGCCTAATCTAGTTCATAGTTTCATATTGCTGGGAATGCTGCTAATCACTGACCCCACCATTCCTATAATGGTGTCAGTTAATGTTAATAGATGTCAGAGTAGAGACCAGACATTTATCTTTATACATGAGTTACTGACATTAGTGCTATTCCTAGCTCCCCCATCCAAGAGGGGCTGAAAAATGAGTGAGACACTTAAACAGAGAAACTACAACCTAGCCAAACAAGAATCTCACCTCACACAAGACCTAAACCCACCTGTGAGCATAAACATAGCTTCAACTCATAAAATTGGAGAGATAAAATCCCCATAAAAAGTCAACTCCAAGGAGGAACAAGTGAGTATAATTTAATCCTCTTCCACTGACATCTATTCATATATCAAAAACAGAAATCTTAGAATGAAAACAAAAAAGCTACATATGTAAAGACACATATACAAATGAGGAATCCATCTTAATTGATGTGCAAGTCCAAGACTTCTGAAAACATGAGGAAACAGGGAGATGAATCTATTCAAAACAAAGGATCTCACAGATATTTGAGTGGATAAGTTTCCATGGCAAGATATTAGAAACTATTAAAATGGTCAGTGAACTAAAATAAAATCTAAAGAATGAGTTAAGAGAGCAAATTCAGAAGATGAAAGACCATTTAAATGAAGAAGTAGAAATATTGAAAAGAAATCAATTCAGACTCTTGTGTATCAAATTAAAATTTTCATTTGGAAAATCACTAATAGATTGCATAGAAAACACAACTTCATACCTTAAAAACTTTTCCAGCCTTGAAGATAGGATACATGAATTTGAGTGTACAGTTAAGGGGAAAAATAATAGGACATGATCAGAATATGCAAGAAATTTGGTACATCGAGAGACCACACCTGAGAAGTATATGGATAGAAGAGAACATGAAGATAAAACCTAAAGACCCTAAGAGCATTTTCAATGAGATAGTCACAGAAAATTTCCCCATATCAGAAAGGAGATTGACATACAGGAGACATTCAGAAGCCCTAATAGATCTGATCAAAAGAGAAGTTTTCCAAGACACATCATAATCAAAATGACCAACAGAGAAAACAAGGAAATAATATTAAAAGCTGAAAGAGAGAAACATCAATAAGGCTCACTTCTGATTTCTCAAATGTAGAAACCAAAATCAAGGATGGTCTAGAATGAGATACTCCTAGCTTTAAAGGAAATCAGTTGCAAATCAAGAATGCCATACCGAGCAAAACTCTGCTCATTTTTGATGGGGAAATTACAACTTTCCATGACAAAGACCAACTAAAAGAATACATGAATGTCAAGCCAGCACTACAAAGAACGATCAAAGATAAATTGCACACAGAAGAACCCAAAAACCAAAATCAAAACCTTCCAAATAAATGAAATTTAATAGAAGACTAGTCAGCTAAGTGAGAATTAAGACAATTAAATATAACAAAAATCAAAATGGCAGCATACTACAAACACATATCCATAATAACACTGAATATAAATGGTATCAAAAACATAAGACTAGAAGAATGGATCAAAAACCAAGATACAACTATATGCTGTTTTCAAGAGACTCAAAGCAAAGACACTCAGACTAAAGCCAAAAGGAAGGAAAAAAATATTCCGTGGAAATGGAGTTTCAAAAAAAAAAACAGAATAGCTTATCTTCATATCTGACAAAGCTGATTTTAAGCAAAAAATAATCATAAAAGACAAGGGCAATTATATCCTCATAAAGGGAACAATTCAACAAGAAGTATAGTGATAGTAAACATATATGCCCCCAATGTCAACACACCCAGTTGCATTAAAAAAATACTCCTTAAATCCCAGATAGATCCTATACAAGAATATTGGGTGATTTCAACATACCTTATCACCAATAGGTCATCAAAGCATACATTCATTAAAGATATTCATCCTAAATGATACTATAAATTAAATGGACTTATAGATATCTAGAGAATATGTCACCCCAAAGCAGCCAAATTCTCTTCTCAGCAGCTCATGGAAACTTTTCCAAAGTAGACTATATTCTAGGTCACAATATGAATCTTAGCAAACACAAAAAGATCAGTGTAATCCTGTGCATTTTATCAGACCAGAATAAATGAAGCTAGAACAATAAAAAGCAAAACAAAGGGAACCGCATAAACACATGGAAATTGAACAATACTCTTAATGAAGAATGGATCAAAGAAGGAATGAGTGAAGAAATCAAGATCTAACAAATAAAAATTAAGATACAACATATTGAAATCTTTGGGTTTCAGTATGAAAGCAGTACTAATAGGAAACTTAATTGCATTGAGTGCCTACTTTAAAGAAAATTAAAAATCACAAATAAGTAAACTCAAGGCCTTAGAAAAAGAAGAACCAATTAACTTCAAAGGCAGTAGAAGATAAGAAATAAGAATCAGAGCCAAAATTAATGAAACAGAATAAAAGTTAATATACAGGATCAACAGTTTGTTCTTAATATAAGATAAATAAAGTTGATAAGCCCTTAGCCAAACTAACCAAATAGAATAGAATACACAGAGATGACCCACATCCTTAATAGCTATATGATAGTTGGCAGGGGTTCCAAAAATATATGTTGAGAAAAGATGGCTTTTTAATAAATGGTGATGGAAAAACTGGATATCCACATGTACAGCCTTTCTTTCACCTCGCACAAAAGTCAAAATGGATCAAAGACTTAGTTGATCAGAATCCTTGGAACTGCTAGAATAAAACTCAGGCTTGACACTCTATAGGTGCAGGCACCAACTTCTTCAACAAGATTCCTAATTCTCAAGAAGTAAAACCAAGAATTAATAAGTTGTATGCCATCAATTAAGTTTTTGTGTAACAGAGGAAATGATTAAGAGGATGAAGAGAGAGCCTACATAAGAAAATCTTTGTCAGGTTCTCCTCAGATGGGGTTAATATCCAGAATATATAAAGAACTAAGAGAAAGAAAACCTCAATGCCAAAAACCAAACAGCCCATTCTTAGCAAAAGAACTAAACAGATATTTCTCAGAAGAAATAAAAATGGCCAACAAATACATGAAGAAATATTCAACATCTCCAGCAATTAGGGAAATGCAATTCAAAACTACAGTGAGATTTCATCTCACTTCAGTCAGAATGGCAATGATCAAGAACACAAGTAAATTCTGATGAGGATATGGGGAAAAGGTACACTCACAGATTGTTAGTGGGACTACAAATTAGTACAACCACTCTGGAGAGCAGTATGAAGATTCCTTAAAAAAACTAGATTTGGAACCACCATATGACCCAGCTATCATACTCCTTAGTATTCATCCAATAGATCTAAAATCAGCTTAGTATAGAAATACAGTCACCTCAGTTTTTATGGCAGCACAATTCACAATAGCCAAATTATGAAATCAACCCAGATGCTTATCAATAGATGAATGGATTAAGAGAATGTGGGATATATATATATATATCTCCATCCACAAAGTTTTGCTCAGCTGTAGATAAGAATGAAACAATGGCATTTGCTGGCAAATGGATAGCAGTGGAGAACATCATGCTAAGTAAAATAAGCCAGTTCATAAAATCAAGGGTCAAATGTTTTCTCTCATACATGGAAGCTAAAAAAAAATAAGGGGAAAAGGTGGTGGTGAGGGAGGGGATCAGATATCATGAAGATATAAGGTAGATGAGTAGAGTAGAAGAAGGAAAACGGGAGGGAGGAAGGAAGGAAGGGAAAGGGGAAGATAAATGCACCGAGTCTAACAAAATCATGTTATATTTATATCTAAAGGCATCAAAAAACTTTTCATCTTCATGTATACGTAGAGGGAAGGACATTTAATAGAGTAGGGGAGGGAAAATAGGGGGAGGAAGGAGAGGAGAAAAAGTGACAGTGGGAATGGATTGAAATCAAATTTCTTGCATATAAGATTTTGTCACAAGGAACCCAAACACTAGATACAGTTATTCTAATTTACAAAACATGTATTTCTCACTATGAAAAACCCAGAAAGTTCAATTCATTCATCATATGCATTCTACTGATTTTTGTCTGAATATCAAGAACTTTTCCCTAAGGATTCAGGGGGAAAAAAGTTTTTTTGTTGTTATTGTTTTTTTTTTTTTTTTTTTTTTTTAATATCTTGGAGGAAGGAGTTTTAAGACTCTTGTGTGTGGTTTAAGAAGCTAGCCAGCCTCTTTTAATTTGCAGAAGGGGCCATATCTAGGTTTCCATAAGTGAAAGTGTGTGTGATTGTTTAATGTTAAAATAACATGGATTTTCTTTATGTGGAATATGGAGGGCAGAGTACCAAGAATTCACAGTCTTTACCGAGAAATGTAAATTCAACTTCTTGCATATCAATTGAACACTAACCTTATGTCAGGCTATGAAGAGGGTGGTGACATTTATACACAGCCACATATCCTGAGGAATGAATAAACATACCCATCCACAATGCCATGTGCTATATTACTACTGGGCAATTGTTCTTATCCATTCCCTCCCACACTAGAATTTCAGAAGCCACTCAATAGTTACTGCTTGATTGACAGGGGCACTGGAATTAAAACCTAATTTTAAATCTTAACTCCTGTCATTTATTTAGTCATTTCTTAACCTTTGGGCTCCCATTTTATCTTCTGCAGAATAGTAACTGTGATTATAGTGCTTGCAATCTAAAAATAAAATTGGTGATAATTAAATAAAATAGTGAGAGAAAAACGTCTCACAAAGTGCCTGACATTTAGTAGGGAAAATGCATCACTCACTCACTCTCTCATTTTCTTGTTTAAAAATACTAAATAAACTGTTAAATATGCCCTGGATCACATACACTATTTTGATAGATTTGAATAATATTCTTTCATTGTTAACCAATGAGAACATTTTTATGTAACTGCTAATGTCTTTTGAAACAGTATTTTGTATTGGCTGCTGTTTTGACTGTCCTAACTGTACAATTAAATGAATGACTTACTTCCCATGGTTTGGGTTTGGGCTTCTGTCACATGGTGTTTAATTTCTGGTGTTTTGCCTTGGCTATGATCTGCCTCAACACAGAGAATCTGATTTATGTTTAGGTTTTGTGCTTTCAGAATAGTCATTGTACCTCTTGAATTCTCTGTATTCGTTTTCCTGAATACAAATTAAGTCTACATGTTTCCCTTATCTGAATGTTAACATGATCTTTACCTACCATAGCTAAAGTAAAGATCCATTATGGAATTCATAAATGAGTGTTGTGTTTATATGTCTACCAACAGCAATACTTTTTTAAGGAAAGCAATATTTCTCTGCTTTGAATTAAGCAATGCATGATTTTAGTAAAGAATGTTTCATGTCCTCAAGTAAGTTTTAATTTTATAGGTCTTCTAAACTAGGACAACCATGTTTAAAGCAGTCATTGGATGCTTTCTAATCGCACACATACAACCTGTCAAAAAGCAAAATATCATTTTCTTTTCTATAGAAATATATATTAGTTTCAACATTTATAAATTTGAATATTTATACTCTTACCTTGAACTCATAGCTATGATCTTTGAACAGTACCTGTGCATAAATGTTAATTACTTGAATCATCTTTATTAAATGGCAAGTGAAACTATTATTTGCCAAGAACAGGTGACAAGAATAAACAAATGTTCTGTCATCATTATTAAGGGAAAAACTTGCAGTGTCAGAAAAATCATTAAATGAGTGAAAAAGTATTATTATTACCTTATGATTTGGAGCATGACCTTTAATACAAGACTGGTGAGTTTAAAATCAATATTTAAAAACTTTCAGGAGTAATAAAACATTTGTGCATATAGTTAGAGATTTAAGGTCTGAATAGTATTTGCCTTATAAGTTTTCATTTGATGGATATTGACCCAAATCTTTATTTTTCCCAATAAAGATTTGTTCTCAGCTTGACTACATTGGAATGGGCCCTGATCATTCAAAAGTTTGTTAACAGAGATTTTGGAAATAATGGAAAGCACACTCAAATACATAAGAGGTGCATATCAAAGACTGTTAAATACTATTATGTAAGACTTCAGTGCCCTAAGGCAAATGAAAGTGGGGACTAAGTCCCCAAAGCAATGAACTAAATGAACTAATAGATATATACCCAACTCTGTGACATTTAACTGAACATGGACAAAAGTATATATATTTTTAAATTGTTTTGCTAGTTTCAGTTAAAATTGGTAGTGAAATAAGTTACTCAGTTTCTTATGTACTTAGAACTTTTGGCTATGTCTTCATTTTAATTCCTTACTGTTTTGTGTTTTTCCTGTAGTTTGGTGATATCTAAATGTGCAGAACCAGTCAGGCTGAAATGGAATAATATATATGTTTATAAAATGCAAAATGTTGCAAATATTTAGGCCTTGCCACTTCTTATCAGTGTGTTTGTTTCACAAGCAAGCATATAATCCAGATAGCCAGGATAGTCCTTAGCTAATAACTATAGTCATTTTAAATGTTGTATAACAACCAAATGCTTCCAAATATAATACCTTGTCAAGAGACATAAATAAATTGAAAAAACAAAATGGCTATTTAATACCCATAGCAAAAAAGAAAATGAAAAAATTTGAAGTGCATCTGTTTACCATCCTGTTCCCAAGGGTAATAGAAAGAACCTCAAATGAATAATATTATATACTCACACATTGGATTTCAGACTATACACCAGAACCAGCATCTATGTTTAAACATTTGAGTGTTTAATCAAACCCAAATATACTTAATTATTTACATTGAACTTGATTCAGAAAATATATGGGCAAGCAAAAAATCATAAAATTTAAATGATTTCAATTTCTGTGAACATTAGCCAAGTTCAGATTTTTTAAAAAACTAGTTTTTTAGTTGTCAATGGACCTTTTTAAAAAAAACTTATTTATATGAGAATTGAACCCAGTGCCTCATACATGCTAGTCATGCGCTCTACTACTGAGCCATAACCCTAGCCCACCAAGTTCAGATTTAACTGCTAAGCTTACCTTCATGTTTGACTCCCATTAATTTTCTTGAAAATAAAGACCATATCAGTTTCCTGTGCTTTTCAACTAACACGAGTCAGGTACAAATTTACCTAGCTAAATCCTATAATATCAACTTGATATAAAAGGAATAAATAAAGCTTTCTATATTCAAAATCCACTTTTTTCCAGTTTGGAAAAATATAAGGAACCATTCAGAAATCAGTAGTCAGTTAATTGTATGAATATTAAACTCTTGAAAAAAAAAAAAAAAAAAAAAACTACTGGGCTGGGGATATAGCTCAATTGGTAGAGTACTTGTCTTGCATATACAAGGCCCTGGGTTCAATCCCCAGCACACAAAACAAAACAAAAAGAAAACCAACTTATAAAAGAAATTAAATCTTAAACTAAATTGAATAAAATATATGTCATTTATTTCCACTTATTTAACTATGCAATGATTTCTCCACACAGCATTTCTCATTCTATGTGTTTTCTTTGGAAAATGACTTTAACCACACAAAATTAAGATGAATGGCTGGTACTATCTTTGGTTAACTCTACAGCATTTTATCTCAGACTCATGAATTGATAGGGAAAGAAGATAATTCTGTGTTGATTTACAGAGCAATAGCTATATGCAACCAGATGACTAGAAGTTAATGTACATAAATAATAAAAAAGAAAGCCTCTACATATTTACAGTGTGAATCAAACCAGATATCTGCAGAGAGGACCTATATTCCCAGCTACACTCTCTACTTTTGACTCACATTCCCACCATTGATATTATTTGTAGTCTTTCCATACTTGGCCCCACATGCCATCAGTCTCCTTCACTGGTTTGAAATCTACTTCAGAAACAGACATGTACCAAGACAGGCAAGATGACTGCATGTGAGAGACTGTACTGTGAGTACCAGAAGAGGGAAAATATCAAAACAACAGCACCAGGGACAGAAATGTGTGTGTAAGAGTATCTTTCTCCCTCCTTCCTTCCTTCTTTCCTTCTGTCTTTACTTCTTTCCAGTGCTGGGATTGAACCCAGAACCTCCCAATTGCTCATCAAGCACTCTACCACTTGGTAATATTCCAAGGACTAAGAGTTAATTTTATGAACATATCTTCCTTTCTTTTTTAATCAGGTGGATTGTGTCCCAGATAGCAATGCTGTCAAGCATGACTTTCATTTTTTTAGTATAGTATCAGATTTCTGGTGCATGCTGTATTCCTCCTCAGGACTGGAAAAGAAAAGGTACTGGAGTAATTCCATTGCTTTTGTCCACTGCGAATCCTAAACTCTGTTTAACACAATTTGATTGCTTTTATGCCATTCCTTTAACTAGGAAGAACTGAAGAAGGATCAAAAAAGAGGAGTGTTCAAGTTGAATGTACTGAAGTAAATTTCACTGGCTCAATATCCCCAAGCACTTGAAGGATGTTTGTGCAGCTTGCTTACCTTCAGGTGTTTGGCAAAATGAACCAGCAGAATGAATTTGAAATGCTCTCCCATGCCTGGAGGTAGAACTGATGTGCAGGGTGGAGTGAGTATGATACACACAGCATAGTGCCATGGACTGTAAATATGAAACAATTTCTTGTGAGGAACAACATAGAAGCAGAAAAGCACCACATACATTCCCCTGCGTTCCTCATTATTGCACACAAAGATGTGCTTAGCTTGGGTGTGAGTGAACTGAAGATAACATGGAAGGTGTTCCAAAAAAGGGGTCTTATCTCTTTAGGCTCCTCAGATTTAAAGAGAAGTAGGGCAGTAAGACACATCTATTTGACTCTGTAACAATGGAAATTTCTTTGCAAAGGGAGCAGACTCAGCAATAAGAAGAAATCACTAGAACCCTGAGTCTTATGCCATCCAGATTTGTTGACCTAGCTCTGCTGAACTGACCACAGTCTTTGTTTGCCCACCAAAATGGGGAGGACTGGAGTTTGTAATGCACCTGGATGTGTCTCTCTGACTCTTTGACACATTCTACAGAGTTGAATAGAGCTATCATAGAGAGCATATCTCTGTCAACAAGGTACCTATGAAAACAGCCCCCTTACTAAAAATTATGCTGCACATGCTCTGTCCATAACAGAAGCTCTCGTGGGTCCCAGGCAGCAGTGGCAAGCTACTCTGTAATGTTTAGACACCAGCTCTTTGAAACCCTATTCTCTATGTCACATTGATACATCGCCTTATTTGAGGGATGGAGCCCTGCCAGGACAACCAGTTGCTGAGAAGCAAAGCCAATACATTTTAAAAGGCTAGGTGAAGGCAAATTTAATTTCCTCCAGGAGAAAATGTCACCACCAACCATTGGTAAGCACAAAGGACTAAGAGTGAAATTTGGCTATATCTTCACAGAAAGTCATGCCCAGGAAGAGAAAGAAATGATTTATGACCAAAGGAGCCAGTATTTTCCCCTAGGGTATTTATTTCATTTATGAAGAAAAAGGAGAAAGATATTTAAACAAGAGATTTGTTGGTTTTGTTGACGATCATGAAACTGCCCCCTTGCAACTTTGGTTCTAACAGTTAAAAAAAAAAGTAAGCTGAATTTTAAAAACAAGTTGTGATTTTTGTGCTGGAGACTGAGAGGCAGGAAGATTAATGTACCCCCAAACAAGATCCATTGATGATGTTCCCCTTCCCTAAAGGACAAAACTGTTTTTATGTAACGTTTTACTTCAAATTTATTAAGGAACATTGAGTTGCAGGAAAGAACACACATGCACACACACACACACACACACACACACACACATACATACAATCTCTCTCTCTGTCACTCACACACACACACACACACACACACACACACACAAAATCTTGCCTAAGAGTAGAATTACTAAATAAGGTATCTCAAGGCAAGGAACATTCCTATTCTGTTTTGGAATTTTATTTTATTTGGGGCATATGTTATCATATGCCAGGTATTTTTTAATAAAGAATTTCATTTAGTCAGATGGAAAAATAAATAGGAATATCTCGGGTTTTTTGTGGTAATGACTTCATTAGAAAGTTACAATATTTATCAAGATACTTTAGATAAACATATTCTTAATGTGGTATGATCACATAAGCTCTGCTTCTATCAAGGGAATATTTTTCTTCATGTCAGTTTCTTTTGACATGCCATCAGCACCACACTCTTAAGATGTAGAAATAGGAACCCTTTTCCCACCTCCTTGAAACAGGAAGTAATGCATTTACATTATGGTTTTATTGCTTAGTTAATAGTAGCTGCTATAATTACTACTATTCTTTTCTGGTAGTGTATTAAGTTGTCCCTTTTTTTCTCCTTTAATCAAATATCATCATTTTGTATGTTTTTTTACCCACCCCCAATTGCATGATTGGTGTTTTTTATTATTATTATTTTTAGTTATAGATTGACACAATACATTTATTTATTTATTTATTGGGGTACTAGGGATTGAAGTCAGGGGCACTCTGCCACTGAGTTACATCCCAGCCCTATTTTGTATTTTATTTAGAGACTGAGTTGCTTAGTACCTTGCTTTTGCTGAGGCTGGCTTTGAACTTTCGATCCTCCTGCCTTAGCCTCCTGAGCCACTGGGATTACAGGCATGTTCCACCATGCCCATCTACTTATTTTATTTTTATGTGGTGCAGAGAATCGAACCCAGTGCCTCACATGTGGTAGGCAAGCACTCCACCACTGAGCCACAACTGCATCCCTTGCACAGTTGGCTTTTAATTCTGATTGTCAACCTGTTTGTTTCTTTCCTGGTTTATGTTGTTTCATCTTTGACCAGTAAGTACTATATAAGGGTGATAATAAGACAGGTTCATATGGAATATGATAGAGCTCTGCAAGATGTGCTTATCAACCTCCTTCATCCTTAGCTGTGAAATAAACATGATTTTTAAAGGGCAGTAAAGTATGCCCCCCAAAATGTGCCACTTTGGAGTAAGGATTATTTCAAGTTTAAGGTAATAGAAAACAGCAAATGTAAAGAGGCTATTCTAATCTTCCCTTTCTTTCCCCCAGAGATAAATAACAAATTCCATATGATGCTCTCCCTATGCTGGGAAAGAAGGAAGATTTTTCACTGGGGAATCATAGATGATAATTTTATATAAACAGATATTGTTAAAATAGTTCTAATCTTTCTTTAGCCCTTCTACATAATGTAATGACTTTTCAACAGTTTTCTTTCTTTATTAAACTAATATAAAAAGTAAGTTTTTAAAAAATATTTATTTTTTAGTTGTATGTGAACACAATACCTTTATTTATTTTTTTATGTGGTGCTGAGGATCAAACCCAGTGCCTCACGCATGCTAGTTGAGCGCTCTACCTCTAAGCTACAACCTCAGTCTCATAAAAAGTAAGTTTTGATCTTCATTTCCTACTTAGAAATGTGGTATAACAAAATTTATATTGTTTTTATGCTTTTCTCTTGTCAATCTGCCTTATTGTCACTGGAAGGGATTCACAAGAATCCTACAAATGAGAACCATGGGATCCTTGATAAACTTCATAGAAAAGAATTTGAAGACATAACAACAGACAGATGCACAATCAGAGATTTTTTAGGAAATCAAGGAATACACATTCAAAGGAGAATGCAGTCCATCTTGAGAAGAAGAAACACTTTTGGGGTCTCAGGCTCTTTTGAAGGAAGTCTGGTGAGGGGTGGGCATGGGAAGGTATGCAGAGGTGACATCAGTCTGGGGAACTCAAGACAGTTTATGGTAGCCTTGCAGTTCTCAAGTCTCTTGTGTTGATGTCTTCTCCATTATGTGACTGAAAGATAATATTGGAAAAATACCCTATGTTTTAGGTTTGCTATCTCCCTTTGCTCTGTCTATTCAAAAATATGTATATTAGTCATGCTGATTAACAATGTCTAAGACAATTTTTATAAGTAGGTGGATTTTCAATAACTTTTAAGATTGTGAGTGAAGATCTGAAGATTTCCCCCAAATTTGGGAGTGACAGGCATGGGGTGAATAATGACTTGGGAAGTGAGGGAATGAAGAACTATAGCATAAGACTTTTATAATTAAAGTCAAATTATCCTTTTTCTTCCTTTTGCCTCTTTTGTACATAATCTTTTATTTCTTCTAGTCCATTTCATGTTTGTCAATTTAATTCTTAGACTTACTCCAAACCCTAAAAGGTCAGAAGTAAAATTTTGCCTCCCTTATACTTTAATGTGGGTATTCAGCATATCCTTAACTTAACCTACATATCTGCAGACTTTCACATGGGATTGAACCTCATATCAGTAAGAGAACCATAGAAACACCTTTAAAATCACCTGTACTAGGACTAAAGCTCTTTTATAACATATCCCCTTAATAATTCTCATAAAAAGCAAAACTGAAATAAAAATAAGCATACAAATGGTAGGGATTTACTCAAAGCAAATGTCCATAAAGCCATTAAAAATAAACTGGTGCAAAAATTTTAATTCCGCTCAACAAATATCCATTACATTCTAGAAGGTGGGGGACCCTCAATAGAAGAAGAAGAGCACATTCAGGTCTTAGGACGTCTGAGGCCTCGTTTCTAAGCCTAGGACCATTTGTTGTACTGGTTTTACATCTGCTGGAACCATGTTAGATTAGGGAATTAGTTTCTGTTGGTGTTCTGTCCACACCCTTTTACTAAGCAGTGCTTGAGGGTAAATATCTTGGAAGTCCTCACTGTATTTCCTCAGCTCCCCCATTCTCATGCCTTGTATTCATAGTCTTAGCAGACACAGGAAATAACCCCTTTCAGAAGGGATTGGACTTAGCAGTAGGCAGATGGACTCTCTATGAATTCCTGCTTTGAAATCTTGTTGTATCCGTTTTCAATAGAAAAATAATATTTGAATTGCACAGATTAGTACAATCAAGCCATGGTGATAATAGAAACACTCAGAAAATGAGTTATAGATAAATTTAGCCAGAGGTGCAATTAAATTTCGTACAGGTAATAAGGGGGCCCCCCTTTGAAACAAGACCAAGCTAATCACTTCATTATCTGATTAGATTGTTCTCTTTGTGCTCAGTTGATCAGTTAAGTCTCTGCCAAGTCTCAAAACACATTTAGAAAATCAAACAAGGTGCAGAGAATAGAAACTAAACAACACTTTCCTATCTTGTACAGACAGTGCTAATTGACCTTTTTCCTGTTACTTTCAAGGCAATTAGGAAAGATAATTGTAGCTTAAGAAACGTAGGGCAAGCTGGAGGGAAGAGTAACAGAACAGATGGTAACAGGGGTATATTATGCCTTAGGAAAGTCCAGTTATACCACTTATGAGCAGGCCTCTGATATCAGAATTGGAAGATGAGTTTTACAAATACAGTGTCAGGCAAGGGGTGTCGTACAGGGCTTAGGAAGTTCAGATTTCTAACTTTGTGATAAATCCTTTGTCATAAAATTAGATGAACGTCCATGGCCTCCATTTATTTCAGAGAGAATCACTGTGGCATCTGTCATAGCATATTTCTGAGGGTCAAACCACACATTCTTCTGAACTGAGGCCAGAGGAGGCAAATGCTTCCATTTGTAAAGAAAAAATGATAGATGCTGTCTTGGGAAGCTGTTATAGTTGCTGTACATGTGTCAGCATGCTTGGTTTTTGAACATTAACACCCTACGCGGCATTTGGTTTCAGAATGCAGTAGGCTGAATCATGCTGGGAGAGAAGATGCTTTGCATATTTTTTTGTGCCTAAAATTGAAACAGGCAAACTGGTTTGGGTATGTTTAGGTAGAGGTCTTTTTTCTCCCTTCAAGCTTGTAATGATGCAATAAATTTTCCTCCCTGGTTGTAGAGAAGTTCAATGTTCTGTCCTGCCATTCTCTCTAAGCAAATCTGGGGATTCATTTATTTCATGAATGGAGAAGGAAGATGAGCTCAGGAGTTTCGTGACCCTAAGCATAGGGGTTTGGCATCCCACATTTTACTAGTTACTAGACATGGGAGTTAGCTAAATTACCAATCTCTCTGTTCCTCAATTTCTCTGTATGAAAAAGAAGTTAGTAATAGCCTCCTCACTGAGTGATTGATGCTGTGTACTACTTAACCCATAATAATCTTTTACTTTATATATTTATATATAATAGTATTTCTCACATACATAACAGTATTAAAATGTTATGAAGAAACATTAAGAAAAAATAGGAAACATAATATCCTTAAAATATTTGAACCAATATTTACGAAGCATCTAATATTGCTAACCATAGATTCCTGATGGTGATAGAAAAGAAGTTATGGACTCTGACTTTTTAAAAGTTACAGCCTAGTAAAAAACACCATATGGGTGGATTTCAGCCTAAATGTCCTTGGGAGAGCACCTCCATGAAAAATAAACTGGACTACTATGCCATCGTCATGTTCCACCCAACCTTTGAGTCAACCATGAAGAACATCGAAGACAGTTTGTTAGGGCTGCTGTAACAAAGTACAACAGACTAGGTGGTTTATAAACAACAGAAATTCATGTTTGTTTATGGTGGACATAAAAACCAATAAGCCTAAAATTTTGTGCCTAAAATTGAAACAAGCAAACTGGTTTGGATATGGTTAGGTAGAGGTCAACCAGGCTGTAATGAAGCTCCAGAATATCAGTGTGACCAAGGTCAACATCCTGATCAGGCCTGATGGACAGAGGAAGGCATTTGTTCCACTTGCTCCTGATTATGATGCTTTGGATGTTTCCAACAAAATTTGGGTCATCTAAACAGAGTCTAGCTGGCAAAGTCTATGCACATTATTTTCAACATAAAAGTACAACCTAGTAACAAATTCTGAAAAGGAAAATATTTATAGCTCATTTTCTAGTCTTCCAGCTACCACTCACACATGGGCTCTAGTAACAGTATAAGCCACGTGCTGTGTTTTTACCAAAAACCAAGGACAGACTCACCCTTAAAGAAGAGTTATGTCTTTTTGACACTTTTCCTTCAGAGTTAGGTAGGGCTTAGTTTGTTAGGGCTGCTATAACAAAATACAGCAGAGTAGGTGGTTTATAAACAACAGAAATTCATTTCTCGTGGTTCTAGAGGCTGGGAAGTCCAAGGTCCAGGTGCCAGCACATTTGGTGTCTGGTGAAGGACTGTTGCCTGGTTCATAGATGGCTGTTGTGTTGCATGTCAGAGGGACAAACAACTATTCAAGCCTCTTTTATTAGGGCACTAATTCCCTTAATGAAGGTCCTGCTTGTATGACCTAAACCCTACTATAGTCTCCACATCCTAATACTTTCACATATAAATGTGAATTTCAACATATAAATGTTGTGGAGACACATTCAAATCCTAGACTTCAGCTCCTGGTCTCCCTAAGTTCATCTCACAGGCAAAATGCATTCATTCCATCTGAAGACTCTCTAGCCATAACTGATTTCAGCATCAATTCAGATGTCTAAAGTCCAGTCTCATCTAAATCTCATCTCAGTCAGACACGGGACAGCTCAAGGTACAGTTTATTCTAAGACACACTGCATTCCAGCTGCAAACCTATGCAACCAATAAGTTATGTACTTCCAAGATACAGTGATGGGAAGGCATAGGATAGCAGTAGGAAGCAGGGAAGAAGAAAGGCCTGACAGGTTCCACACAAGGCTTTGTGTGACCCTGCTCACAGAAGTGAGAGAAGACCCACTGCTGGCAGTTGAGTGCCTGGGCCCCATACATAGGGGTGTCCTCTCTGGTGGCCCCATCTTCCCATTTGTGCCTTGGCATACCACCAAGATTCTTCCAAGCTGGAATCCTATAGAAGTGGCTTTCCTAGTATGGGGTTGTGGGAGTAGCCCTGTTCCCATGACTCTACTAGGCATTGCCCTGTTGTGAACTCTTTGATAACATAGTACTTGCTGAAACTCTTGCATTTGGGCCTATGGTAGGAGAGACGAGACAGCCCTGATGATTTCTGAATGAGCTTCTGGGTCACTCTTCCATCGTCTTAGACAATACACCTTTACTTGTCTTTAGATGGCTGTCTGTCAGATGCCCAGTTGGGTCTTATTCTTCCTTTTCTCTCCTGAACAAACTTATTATTTTCAACATTTATAGTATAAGGATGTTTAGAATCTTTAAATTCTGCTTCCATTTCAAGTAACAATTCGTGCCTGAAATTATTTCAATCTTAACACTGTACTGTAAATAGTCAAGAGAATCCAAGCCATACCTTATACACTTAGACCTTTTCTCATATATCCAATTTCATCTCTAACAAACTGTATCCTCCATAAAATATTAGAATAGGAACCCAGTTTTGAGGAATTCTTTGCCACTTTATAAGAAGTCCAATAACATGTTCTACATTACCACCTGAGATTACATCATAATGGCCTCTGTTGTTCATGTTTATACCTACTTTCTTTTCAGAATTATTTAAATACTCTCTTAAAAGATTAAGGCTTTTTTTATAGCTCTCCTCTCCAGAGCCCACACCAGAATTATCCTTAATGGTAATGTAGGCTTTTTCTGGCACACACATCAAAACTTACCCAGCCTCTACCCATTACCTGGTACTAAAGCTACACCCACCATTTTAGGTGTTTGTTATAGCAGCACCTCCACTGCTCAGTATTGAAATTCTGTCTTAGTCTGCCCAGGATGCTATAATCAAATACTACAGACAGGGTGACTCAAAAACAGCATGAATTCATTTCTCACAGCTCTGGAGGCTAAGTCCAAGTTGAGGGTAACAGCAGACTGAGTGTCAGGTTAGTGGAAAGATGGCTGTCTTTTTACTGTGTCTTCCTATGACACGAGAAGGAAGTAACTCTCTCAGGCTTCTTTTATAAGAACACTAACCTTTATGTGGGCTGCATCTCATTACCTGATACCTTCCCCAAAGCCCGACACCTAACACCATCATCTTGAAGGCTAGGATTTCAAAAGATTAATTTTAGGGAGACAGAAACATTCATACCATAGCAACATTCTGGATGCTCATCCATGGTCCTGCTCCTGTTGTGTCTAATGGACCGGACGGCCCTTGTTCCCTATTGAGTGGCTGAGAAAACTAGCTAAGGATTCAGGCACATTCTATCTCTGCCACTGCCTACTTCATTATATTAGATAGAAATAATAACCAGCCTCTTTGAGTTTAATTTTTTCATCTGTACTACAAGTATTTAGCTCATAGTATTGTTAGAAGGATCACATGATCTAATACTTAGCATAAATCTTTGCTCTTAATAATCTTTCTAGCATATTTTATAAAAATAGTAAGAAAAGGCCTAGAAAAATGGAATTTATGAACAGAAATACATATGGAGGAAGAGAAAATCCAAAATCAGTTTTTTGTTTTTTGTCTAAAAGTAGAATTCAGCCAGTTCATCAAGTAGCAAATTCAGAAATCTTCGGGGCTGCCCTTCCAAACACAGGTCTAAAAGTAGCATTGTTTAGTAGAGAGGTGAACTTTTAATGGTGACAGATAACTGTCTTCTCTAATGTGTAACGTAGGATGAGTCATATAATCTCTGTTTTTGAGTTAGTTTCCTGATTAGCTAACAACAGTGGCCTCATAGGGTTGTTACCATGATTATATGGGGTGTTCTGTGCAAAGTGAGCAGCTTGATATCTGATATGATAAATACAGAATATATACTTTGAAAGGTTGCAGCATGGTCCCACAAGTGGGGTCAGAACACAGTATTTTTTAATTTTTTAAATTATTTTTAGTTATACATGACAGTAAAATGTATTTTGACATATCATACATACATGGAGTATAACTTCCCGTTTTTGTGGTTGTACAGATGTGTAGTTACACTGGTCATGTATTCATATGTATGTGTGTGTGTGTATATATATATATATATTTATATATGAAGTTATGTACAATTCATTCTACTGTCTTTCCCATCCCCTACATCCCCCTGTTTCCCCTGCTCCACCCTGTCTTATATGGTGAACCTTCATACACCCTACTCCCATATCTATTGTGAGTCAGCATATCAGAGAGAACATTTAGCCTTTAGTTTTTTGGACTGACTCATTTCACTTAACATGATATCTCCAGGCCCATCCATTTACTGACAACTTCCTTAATTTCATTATTCTTTATGGCTGAATAATATTCCATTGTGTATATGTATTACATTTTCTTTATCCATTCACTTGTTGAAGGGCACCTAGGTTGGTTCCATAGCTTGACTATTGTTAATTGAGCTGCTATAAACATTGATGTGGCCACATCATTATAGTATGCTGATTTTAAGTTCTTTGGTTATATGCTGAGGATTAGGATAACTTAGTCAAATGGTGGCTCTATTCCAAGTTTTCTGAGGAATCTCCATACTACTTTCCAGAGTGATTGCACCAATTTTCAGTCCCGCCAGCAATGTGTGAGTGTATTTTTCACCACAACCTTGCCAACATTTATTGTTACTTGTATTTTGATAATTGCCATTCTGACCGGAGGTGAAATCTCAGTGTAGTTTTAATTTGCATTTCTCTAATTGCTAGAGATGTCGAACATTCTTTCATATATTTGTTGACTGATCATATTTCTTCTGCGAAGTGTCTGGTCAGTTCCTTAGCCCGTTAATTTATTGGTCTATTTGTTTTGTTTTGCTTTGTTGGTGTTAAGTTTTTTGAGTTCTTAGTATATCCTGGAGATTAATGCTCTATATGAGATGCAGGTGGCAAATATTTTCTCCCATTCTGTAGAGATTCACATTCTTGGTTGTTTCCTTTGCTATGAAGAAGCTCTGTAGTCTGATAATATTGATACCATCCCATTTATTGATTCTTGAATTTACTCCTAATACTTTAGGAGTCTTGTTGAGGTCCTAAGCTGATATGATAGAGATTGGGCCTACTTTTTCTTCTAGTAGGCATAGGATCTAGCCAACACACTCTTGAAAATAAAGGCTAAAACTCAAATGAGGAATTATCCTTGAAGGTGAGCATTTGGGTAATCAAAAACATGAAAGGTATTTTAGTAAGCTTTTGTTGCCTTCATGACCAAAATGACTGACAAGAATGACATAGAGGAGGAAAAGTTCATTTGGGGTTCACGGTTTTAGAGGACTCAGTCCACAGATAGCTGACACTGTTGCTCTGGGCCCAAAGTGAGGTAGAACATCAAGGCAGAAGGGTGAGGAGGGAGAAAGCAGCTCAGGACATGGCCCCAGGAAGGGGAGGGGCAGAGAAAAGAGAGAGAGAGAGAGAGAGAGAGAGAGAGAGAGAGAGAGAGAGAGAGAGAGAGAAGAGGAAGAAGAGGAGGAGGCAGAGGGAGTGTTGTGCTCACCAGGGGTAAAATATCAACTCCAAAGCCACACCTCCAGTGATTCATCTCCTCCAGCTATCCCTGCCTGCCTACAGTTACCACCCAGTTAATCCAATCAAGTAGATGAATGAAGTGACTAGTTTAAGGCTCTCATAACCCAATCATTTCACCTGTAAATTTTTTTTTTGCATTGTTTCACACATGAGCTTTTTGGGGATACCATATACCTAAATCATAACAAGTCATCTGAGAGAAAACCATGATAGCATGTAAGATTACAAGAAAAAATAGCAATGGTTCCCATTCCCATCTCCATGCCAAGTAGGACACATGTGATTTGGGATTCCTAGGTTCTTCTTCAAACACATTGTCTGATAATCTCCACAGTTAGGATCACAGATGAGGCAGATGCAGCTACCTTTGCATGACTAAGAGAAAAAAAAATTAAAGGAGGCAAAAGGATTCCTAAGAAAAGGACCAAAAGGCTTGAGGAGGCTATATGTTTGAGAGGTACAGGACAAGAGAAAGGGAAGTTTAAATAAAGAGACAACAAATGGACACATTTTAGAAAAAAGAGTCAAAGAAATTTTAAAGTTTAAGCAGAAAAACTTAAATTGCTTGTATCTGGCACACGATTTTAATATACTTAGCATAAGTAAATAAAACATGAGAACAGATTTCCCTTGCCAACATAAAGGATAAAAATCAGTAAAAGAAAATAGGTATTTGTTACAGTAGTGCCTCTACTGCTCACTACTAAATTTGGTATTAGGGATTGAAAATGTATTTGCCCCCAAAAAGATGCTTTTGAAAAAATCTTCCCATTTAGCTTTGGTCCATGAAAACCATTTGCATCTGAATCATAAATTCATATATCAAACAAAAAAGATATCAGAAAGTCTTTATAACTATCACATCACTGCTAAGTTGTTACTGCTGATAAAGTATGGAAGACTTTTTTTTTATATGCTTCTTATAGAGTCATACAATTTATTTCTCCTCCTGGTCACTTGAAGCTTACAGGGTTAGACTTAATAATGCCTTGTTTGGGGTATTTGCAAATGTTCTAAGAAGTATTGACATGGCCCGCTCAAAATGCAACAATCAGAAGCCTACTACAAGGTTGCACTTTGGGAAAGATTTAAAGGGAGGAGACTTTAAATGCAAAACCTCCTGTAAGAGCAAGATTAAAAACCATTAGCTTCCTTCACTGTTCCTTTGCTTTTCTAGGTGTATGCTTATACATTCACATCCTATCATTGATTTATACTTTTGTTGGAACATTGCACTGAGAATATTGTAGAGGCCTCTCTGTGACCAGAATGATCAATGAGGACTTTGAGAGTTTCTGTGTTTCAGGATGTATCATTCAAATATCCCTGGAGAGAATGTTTAACATTTCCTTAAAATTAGTATGAGTTTCCACTAGGGCTACGGTTTTACCAACCAAGAGACAAATATCATAGATCTCTCCAGCTTGCATAAAATGTTTACCCCTTTTAACCTGTCATTGTTGTTATATACTTGTTCAGGGTAGAGGCTTCTATAAAATAATGTATTAATTCTAGAAAATATTAGCAGTGGTTCCTGGAATTTGAAATCTAAATTATCTTGGGAATATAGCTTTTTTTGTTTGTTTGTTTGTTTGGGTACTAGAGATTGAGCCCAGGGTCACTTTACCACTTTACCAGACCTTTTAATTTTTTATTTCAAGACAGGATCTCACTAAATTGCTGAGGCTGGCCTCAAACTTGCCGATCTTCTTGTCTCAGACTCCTGAATTTCTGGGATTACACGTGTGTGCTACAAAGCCCAGCTGGAATATGGTTTTTAAAGCCAAAGAGGAGCCAGACAGACTTGGAACCATCATTTGACTGATTAAGTTGTGGATTAGTTGATTTATGAAATGTATTTTCAGTGTTATAAATCACTCTGAAGGTAGTACCACAACAGTGCATTTCCAAGGCTACAGATTTCCTGATGGTTTGGTTGACAAGTTGTATTTTCCCTTCTCTTCAAAGGGAAGATGACTTAGAATAATCAGGTCCAAGTGGAACCTTTTCTTTTTGAACAATCATCCCACAAACCTTACCAGAAACTATATAGGCATAGTTCCAATTCACTGCTACTTAATAGGCTGAGGTTTTAGGCTTTCATGTTCATTGATAAAAATTGAGATGGAGTTTCAAGTCAGCTTCCAAGAGAAAAGCAGTAAGAATTTAGGGATCTTGGAATGTTTAAAAATGATGTCTTCTGTGAAGTCATTATGTATCTGTTAGAATATACCTACTTTGGTGTTTGGTATGTGACCTTTGAGGTGCCTCATAATCATATCTTTGTAGGGCAAAAATGCTTGGAATGAAGTAGGTGATGCTTGTTAAATTCATCAACTTGGTATTGAATTTATTCTCTCATTTAAAAACACTTGGTGCATGAATGATATGTTCCTGTTGATAATCTAACAATATGATATATATTGTTATGATATATTGATTTATATATATGTATATGCATAAATATATATACACACGTATGTCTATATATGTTAGATACATATATAACTATATATAGTTACATATGTATATACATTCACAGACAGACATATATATATATATATATGAAATAAACTTATGTGTCCCTGTCTTCTGGGACCATTCATTCAGTAGAGATATTCAGATTGACAAATAAGATAATTCAGGAAGATATAAGTGGAGAAAGAAAATATACTTCTTTAAAAATAGATTTTTAAGATATTTTTTGTTGTAGATGGACCCAATGCCTTTATTTTACTTATTTTTATATGGTGCTGAGCATTGAGCCCAGTGCCTCACACATGTTAGCAAGTGTTTTACTACTAAGCTACAATGCCAGCCTTGAAAATACATATTTAATGAGAATAAATGAAGGAATATGTGCATGAAAAAGTGGCCTAAAATTGACTGGTGAACTTTTAATATAAACCAATTTTTTGAGTAGAGGTTAAAAAACAAAGAAAACAAACAAACAAAAAAGTCTTAAGTTAGAGCACATTTTTTTCATTTATTTTATTATTCTAACTTTTTTTTTTATTATTTCAGATTATGTTAAGGCTAGATGAAGGGACAGCTTGGTAAATACAAAACTGGGTTTCTAAAGTAAAGTTGCATAATGCTGCTTCTTGGAACTGTTTAAAAATAGACAACACTCCTGTGAATTGCAAGGTCTAAGTGAGAATCTGCCTGGAGGCAGGGAGATAGGCAGGGTGACCTCAGAAGACTCCTTCACCAAAGCTTCCAGTTTTGTTTTCCTCCTCATAAGTTCTAGCAACTGCAAGGTTGGATGGTCTGTAACCATCAGCTACCCAGGGGTCCAAGGCTTCGTAATCACATACATGTGAAGCTCCCTGATTCTGGCGTGTAAATAAGCACCTATTTTCTCTTACCCATTTACAACATCAGTTTTAGCTGGGAACCCTTTCCTCCTTCTCTCAAACATATATCTCATTTAGAAGAAGATTCTTTAGCGCGGAACAGTGGTTTTTTGTGGTAGGTAGGAGAAGGTCATTAAGAGCCAGCTTCTAAATGTAGCCTTCTTGAAGAACCATCCCTTATAATAAAGATCAAAGACAACGGAAAAGTGAAGGCGTTTTCTGTCTGCACAGAGTACTGACCTTGTCTATAACAAAGCTTGGGTTCCATGTCTTTCCAAGAACTTTCATTATTCATCCTGATCATCTATGAAGAGAAAGATGTGGTCAGCTCAAACTATATTACACAAACAAACAGATTTTCAAGAAAGTTCATTTGTTTATTGTTTATAAATCAAAATCACTGTGACTTCAAGGTTTCTTGCTACCAGCTAGTGGTAAAAAGGAATATTAAATATTATTTGGGTTGCTTTGCCAGAGTTGTGTGACATTCCTGAAGTCAGTGTCATGGTATTGGGCATGTTAACAGGACCTGTGGTCACTCATTGTCCATCCACAGTACCAATGAGATGCCCCTTGTACCAGTCTCCATATTCCCTTTGGACATAACTTTGCTACTTTCGTGCTCTGCTTGGAGAAAAAACAATTATGGGGAAAATAAAATTCCTGTGCCTAGGATTCTACTTCCTTAGAAACACCAAGAAAACCATCTCCTTTCAATTCTTGCTGACTCCTTGAGTTATTGGTAACAAAGCTTAAAAGGCCTCTCTCCCTGTCTCTCCCCCTGCACCCCGCTCTCTCCCTCTCCCCTTCTCTCCCTCCCTCCCTCTCCCCCCCTCCCCCCCCCCCTGTCATTTTCCCCAAATCTCTTTCTCTTTCCTTTTCCTGCTCTTGAAGCCACTCACTGTCTAATTGTTTTACAAAAGACTAGAAAAATATTTGAAGTAGTTTCTGTTTTCTCTGTAAACATGTGTGACTAGGGCCTGCCTTCTAGCTTGCAATGGGGAAATGGAAAAATGATGACGAACCAATACAAGTTGATCTCAGTAAATTGTCTTTATACAAAAGCATCGCAAGTGTTGAGAAGGGAGAGAAAGAGATATAAAGAACATTTGGTTTGGTAAAGATCAGAAGGATATGGAAAACATAGTATCTTAATAGGTCATATTTCCCTTTTAACTATTTTCAGCTATATCATCTGTCCATATCTGATTCATCTATATCTTCCCTTTTCGTTTCCATTCATATCTTAAAAAGTACTTAGAAATCTAATGCAGTTTTTCTTTTTCTTTTTTTATTGAAATAATTTATCCTCTCCTGACACACAAATTCTACTTGCAGTTTAGTGAAGTATCTTCTATGCTAAATATAGGCATGCTTCCAACCAAGCCTTCTTCAGCTGCAAGGTAGTGGGCAAATTCTCTAATATTCTACATCAAAATGTTGGGGCAGGCCAAGATGGTTTGGCTGCTGAGATGAAATAACCCATGACTGAGAACCCATCTGTTAGAAACTTAAGCAGCTGGGGAAGATTTGTTGGTGGCCAGGAAAAAGAACCTACTATTAAGCAGATTAGTGCTGGAAGAAATGCAGCTGCCACCACTCAGGTCTTTGCTGTCATTTTAGAGGCTGACTTTGAATCTGGGTTGTGGGCCATGGCATTCCAATGATTGTATTTCTCCAAAACTCTCACCATGCTGTGGATCCACAGCCTCCATAGGAAGAGACATATGAAGAGGCATGTGATAAGAAAATGTACTAATTTATGGTTGCCATGTGTAGACTATTCTTAGAGAAGATGAGGAAGAAGAAAAGAGCCCATAGATGCCAGGCTCTGACTGAGACAGAGTCCCAGCCAGAGACTCTCAGGTTGAAGAGAGTTTCAAGCTTGTACAGGGATGCAAGTCTGATTTTGCAGTGAGGTGAGGTTACTGTTGTCCACAATCTCAAAGATGAAAGCAATCAAGCCCATAGTTCTGGAGGACTTATTGGGCCTGTGAGTGGTGGGTCTTGCTTTCAAATATTAAGGACTCTAGCTATAAGATCTCCTAATAACTACTTTTTGGTCAAGAAAAGACTCTGCATAGTAAAGATGTATGGTAATGGTTGGCCCTGTTTAGATCAGGGACTGGCCAACAATTTTTTTTTATTGGTGCATTATAGTTGTATATCTTGATGGGATTTGTTGTTACATATTTGTACATGCACATTTTTTTTTTTACTAATATCACTCCCTAGCATTTCCCTCTCTCCTTCCTTCCTCTCACCCCTTGGTCCCTTTCCTTTACTGATCTCCCTTTGATTTCCATGAGATCTACCCCATCTTTCTTTTCCACTCCTCTCTAGTTTCTGCAAATGAGAGAAAACGTTGGCCCCTTGGCCTTCTGAATTTGACTTATTTCACCTAACATGATGGTCTCTAGTTTCATCCATTTTCCTGATAATGCCATAATTTCATTTTTCTTTATGGCTGAATAAAACTTCATTGTGTATACATACCACATTTTCTTAATCCAGTCATATGTTGGTGAACACCTATGCTGGTTCTATAGTTTGGCTATTGTGAATTGTGCCACTATAAACATGGATATGCATGTAACACTTAGTATGATGACTTTAATTCTTCAGGGTAAATACCGAGAAGTGGTATAGCTGGGTTTTGGTTTGTTCTATAAAAATTTAGATAGTGAATATTTTAGGACTTGCTGCCCACACGTTAGCCTCTATCTCTTTCTCTGTTTGTGGCACACCCATCTCTAATGATAGTTTTCTTTATTTCATTTACAACAACAACAAAAAAAATGTATAATCTGTTCCTATCTTGAAGGCTGTACAAAACAGGACCTGGGCTGGATCTCAACCTCAGGCCATAGTTTGCCAGTCCCTAATCTAGAGTATTTCAGGTCCAGACTATACTATGTAGCCAGAAAGATCAGATTGTTAGGAAGATGCAAGGAGGAATGAGTGGTGGGAAAGCCTGGAATATTCTGGAAGGCCACACTTCAGGGGCATGGGGGTAGGGGACTGGTGTTGTGCAAGGTCCTTGTAAGTGACAGAATATCTTTGTTTTCATAGTCAGAAACAGCCCAGAGACAATTTTTCCAAACTGAAGACCTAGTACTGAGTCTATGAATCAAGGAAATTGGCAGTTAAAATAAACACTGGGCACTTAACCTCTGGGTAGCTACAGGTCTGCTTTTCATGGTGTTGCCTAGGTAATTTCAGTTCATATCCTTTAAAAAAATGTCATGAAAGATTTTTTTGTCTGGGTCTTATCAGGCACAGGCATGTGACTCTGGATGGACTCTAGTTCCCTACTACAAAATTGAAAACCTTGACAGAGACAAAGTATGCATTTGTCTATCTGGAATTAGTCCATTTTCCTCCCCTTTGTTACTTTCTAATGGACTAGTCAAGACCCAATGGCATTTGTATCTTCAATTTTTTTCTTAATCTGAAAATTCAATTAATTGCCTCTACGGGTTTGAAGATGACTTCTCTCCCCCCATCCCCTGGTGTTATTCCTTATCTGTTGTGTACAAACAGGTCAAGCTACCTGATTGCAGGGTCCAGTGCAAAATTAAAATATGGGATCCTTTGTTCAAATGTTATTAATAATTTCAAAATAACAGCATCAGAGCATAAAACCAAGCTTGGGAACCCTCTGAGCCTGAGGCCCTGAACCACTGAACAGGTAGCATCACCAGAGGGCTGGCATTGAATTCAAGTAATAATAAGTGCCAGCTCTCATAAGGTTCAAATATACTCCTAAAGCACAAGAAGTAAATCCAAAAACCAATATATGGGGTGGAATTACATTTAAAGCATCTACACAGCAAAGGAAACAATTAAGATCATGAAGAGAGAGCCTGGGAGATTTTTGCCACCTCCTCCTCAGACAGGGGATTAATATCCAGATTACATAAGAACTCAAAACCTAACATCAAGTACAACAACAAGTAACCCAGTCAATAAATATACAAAAGAACTAAACAAACAGTTCTCAAAAGGAGAAATATAATGCCCCCCAGATACATGAAGAACAGTTCAACATCTCTAGCAATTAGGGGAATACAAATGAAAACTACATTGATATTTTTATCTCACTATAGTCAGAATGGAAATTATCAAGAATACAAATAATAATAAATGCTGGCAAGGACATGAAGAGAAAAGGTACACTCATACACTATCAGTGTGACTGCAAATTAGTACAACCACTTTGGAAAGCAGTATGAACATTCCTCAAAACTAGGAATAGAACTACCATATGACCTAGCTATCCCACTCCTTGGTATACATCCAAAAGAATATAAAATCAATATGCTATAGGGGTATAGCTACATCAGTGTGTGTAGCAGCACTATTCACCATAGCCAAGCTATGAAACCAGCCTAGATCCCTATCAACAGATAAATGGATAAAATATGATTCATATATACAATTTAAGTTTTACTTGGCCTTAAAGAAGAATGAAATTATGGCATTTGCTGGTAAATGGATGGAAATGGAGAATATCATGCTAAGTGAAATAAGCCAGGCTCAGATAATTGAGGGTCAAATGTTTTCCTTCATATGTGGAAGCTACACTTATAAGAGGGAAAGGGATCTCAAGAAAATAGAAGGGAGATCAGTGGAATAGAAGAAGAGGTTTGAAGGGGAGGGAGGAAGGTCAGGAACAGGGAGAAATAGTGGAATGAAACTTAGCCAAACTATCCTGTGTGCATATATGAATATATCACAGTGAATTCTACCTTTATATGTCTCTCCAATGCACTAATTTAAAGGAAAGACAGTAAAATCAATCTAACATAGTTTCCAATGTACATGGTATTGGGAAATGGGTATATGAAAACAATACAGTGAATCCCACCACCATGTACATCTATAAGAATGGGACTCTAACTAGAATAAGATATTCCATGCTTGTGTAATTATAACAAAATGGATTCTGCTGTCATAACTAAAAAGAATGAACAAATTTTAAAAAAAACTAAAGTAAAATGATGAGTAGAGGAAAGGAAACAAGGGAAAGGAAGAAGGAAGGGAAAGAGGGAATACTAGGGACTGAATTGGAGAAAATTATATTTTTGCCTGTATAATTATGCTAAAAAGAACCCCAGTATTATGTATAATTGTAATGTATTAATAAAAATTTAAAAAAAATAAATGAAGCACAATATGCAAAAATAATTTACCAGACATTGTTCAATATCTTTCTTCACAAATAATTTTTTTGTTGTAAGCTCTGTAAATGTTTTCTTAAATATGTTATATATTTTGGACTATTTTCCTTCTCCTACTTTTGTAGATAAACCAAGAAACTATCCTTGGATTTCTTCTGTGATCTTGACTGTGCTGGGCTCATGCCTGATAGTGTTTATCATCTAATTATTGCTCAGTATGAGGGCTAATATTTAAATAGTTGGAGAAAAAAGTTGTCCTCTTATGATGTCTTATATTAGGGCAACATAAAAATGTACTCAACTTTTTCTGTTTGTTTTGATCATAAAAGTTTTGTTAACTTCTCTGGAACAAAATTAATATGCACACCTCTATTTATTTGTATGGGATTCATTTGACCTTTTTACATCTGTGATAATAACAAGCCAAAGGTTTTTTTTTCAGCACTCAGATGGAATAGTAGTTTAAGCACTGTTTATGCACATGAAATAAAATACAGGGATTAATTGAATTATTGGCCACCTCAAAGCAGGTCTGAAATTGATTCAAACCCAAACACCACAGAACTATGTACTAAGGAACTAACAGACCATAAATACCTTCAGTCAACTCAAATTATATATGTATAAGCAAAATTACAGTTAGTGTCAAATGTCTAGGTTTGTTAGGAGGTAATTATTTTTCCTTCTTGGTAATGATCAGAATAGCTGAAATGCACAATAACTACTCAAAGGGCTATGAAATTCAGATAAATTAGCAATACATACTTGACATTTCTTTTCTATAATCCTTTTGGCTTTGCCACTTCTGTACTTCTCTTTAAATTTTATTTTATTATTGCTATTTGTATAGCATGTCGGGATAATTTCAAAATAGTGTTCTTCAAACACAGCATTTTTAGTTCAATGCAGAAAATTTGGAGGTGATTTTTAAAGCAAGTATTGATGGTCTGTTCCAATGATATAAAATAGACTTATATCCATTTAGAACATTCACATTGATAAATTAATAAAATGTTATGAGGTAGATTTTCTGGTATAAAATAAGAGCATGCTTTCCATATATAAATATTAGTATAAGTATTTTTCTATGTGCTTCAGAATGTGGAGAGATTCCTCCATTAATGAAGATTCAAAAATGATTGCAAAATCTTGAAGACTTATCAAAAAATTTGATCAGTTTGCACTCTAGAACTCAAGTGATATAAGAATGGTGAATAAGAATGGTTTCCTCTTGACACATTTTGAAGCAGAGCCCCTTTAAAATTAAAAGCAACTTTAAAATTGAAAGCAACTTCCTCATAACTACTTTTCTGCATCCAAAATTTCTTCTTGCTGAGAACAGAAACTGGGAAAGTACCCCTGACCAGGCAGCCACCACAGAAAGGAATTGTAATGTATTTCTGACAAGCATACAAGATAAATCTACTTTTATGTATATTTCCTGCCTTTTGTCCAACTATACCCCTTCTCTTATAAAAGCTGTTTGTCACCCTTAATTATCCTTCTCCCAAGAGACAGATGTGAGATTAAAAAAAAAAAAGTCTTCTCTATTTTCTCCAAGGCCAGCTTTGAATGAACCTGTTCCTGTCCCCTGTATGAACCTTTGTATCCTGAATGATTTTGGGGGGTGATGGTGATACTGGGGATTGAACTCAGGGGCACTCAACCACCAAGCCATATCCCCAGCCCTATTTTGTGTTTTATTTAGAGACAGGGTCTCACTGAGTTGCTTAGTGCCTTGCTTATGCTAAGGCCAGCTTTCAACATGTGATCCTTTTGCCTCAACTTCCTGAGCCACTGGGATTACAGGTGTGGGCCACTGCACTAGGCTATGTCCCAAATTTTAGTGGAGTGAATTAGTTGAATCTTCGACCCACTGGTAACAATTTGTTGAACATTGTACTGAATGGAAGTGTGTGGTGCATTTCAGGGTATCAAGGAAGAAAAAAGAGATGGCTCTTGTTTTCACAGAGTTTAACAAGTTGAATAAAGAAAGGGTATATATAAGTTTAAAAGAATGGAGAAATTAAGTGCCAAATAAGTATAAGAATTCTGAAGAAGGAGACACTTTCCATTTTACCATTAACTGATAGGAAAGTGGCTATTTGCATTTCCTTATTGTATACAAACAAATCTCTTTTCAACTAAGTTTTTGTTGTTGTTGTTTTTGTTTTGGTACTACATTCTTGGATGTTCATATACTACTTCCTAGGTATATGGGTAATTTATTATGTGCTCATTGGAGTAGCATTTCTCTGCATATCATTTCTTGATGTCAATATCATTCATGATAGTTGTTAAGTTTCTAGGAGTTAAGAATGACATTTATTTATTTATTTATTTTAAACTCTTTTAACATTTTTTTCAGGTGTAGATGGACACAACACAATGCCTTTATTTTTATGTGATGCTGAGGATCGAACCTGGGTCCCATCTATGCTAGGTGAGCGCTCTACCACTGAGCCACAATCTCAGCCCCAAGAATGATATTTATTAAATTTCTTTTCTATAAAGTCTAACAGACTTCAGAGTTTATAATACATGAATTTTTGCTTTTTAAGTAACTATTTTGATGTTAACACTCCCCAAAGTGGCCTATAGTTCATATCTCAGCTTTTAAATTCATGTTTATTTTGTGATTATTCTGGCATATACAGAATGAAATTGATAGACAGATGTGAGTGGTGGGAACATGAAGCTAAGGGAATAATTCTATAAACTGGGCTCACTGTGCTGCTCCCACATGCTTCCTTTTAAAAAGCAATTTGCCTGCAACCCTATCTGACTTAAATCAATAGGATATGTTACATTCCTCAGCAAACAACCTGTTATCTATAGGAGAAATGCTGACTGGAAAGACTCCTCCCTTCCAATAGGAAAGCATGTTATTCTGGAAGAGGGCAGAGGGTTTTTTGTGACCTTTCCACAGACCAGATGCCAGAACACAGGGAGATAGGATGACTAGAATTGGTCAACATGGACTGAAGTGACCCAAAGTTTCTTTGGATCTTTACCATGTTGTGCAGTAAGACTACACACTTTGGGGACTTGGAAGTCTGATGCAATCCTGCTGTTAATCAAAAGTCGAGAGATGGACCTGGGTGGGACACTCTGAGAATTTCCCTGGGACTTCAAATTAGAACTGGAGGGCAGTAGAGATGCCCTGTCCTTTACCTTTATGGGAGGACTCACTTTCTCCCTTAAGCATGTCCCCCTTTCCCCTTTTTCTATCCCATTTAATAAATTAATGTTTGCTACTCTGAGGGATATGTCTGATACCTTTCCAGCACAACCACAAGACCCCATAATAGGACCTCCATGGCTGTGTGAGCTCCATGGTGGGCCTTTGCTGTATTACAGATTCATAAGAATATTTGGAAGAAAGTTTTCAGTTTGTCTTCTAAATATTTTATAAATGTCTTCAGAACACATTTGTGGCAGATATACTGACCAGGTTGGAGTAGATGATCCAGAGCTGTTTATGGAAGCAGGTCTGGAGCTTGCATGTGCTCAGGATTCCATCAAGGAGACCAGCACTTAAACAATTAACTGCAACCCAGGGCAAGTCCATGAGGTTATGAAGAATGCACTTTGAAGTTACAAGATCAGGACTGATTAATTCTTCTTGCAAGGGTTAGGAAAATCATTACAAAGAAGGTAATTTTTGAAATAATGTGTTTGGAAGGAGTGGAATTTCATCTAGCAGAGATTAATGGCATTCTACTCAGAGTGTATCCTGTGAGCAGAAGGAAAGAGAGTTGAAACTACTTTACAATGGTTTCTCTGATTTCAAGCCTCAATCTTTCTCTTTTTTTTTTGGTTATCTGAGGTGTTTGATGCCTATGAGAAATATTTTAAGAAAATAGTGAGATTCTTGATTTAAGAGATAGTAAATGTCTGTCTCCTTCCTCCTGTCCGTTCACCTCCACTTGGAAAGCTCCTAGCCTCTCCACTTATTGGTGGGAAACAGTGCTTTTGCTTTTAATTAACTGTAAATCAGGCTGTATTTACCTCTCTAAGGGGTGGGTCACATGGCACACTGGGATGAATGAGCACTCTCTCCCAGAAGGCTACTCCTTAAGCAAAAGTGAGACAAGGATGAGAAAGAGGTGGGAGACATTAGCATCCTCAGAAAGACCATTTGTTTACTTCTGCCTCCTAGAAGGCCAAAGCAGTGGGTACCTAGTTTCACCTTCTCTTCATAGTAAATTCTTCCTTTTTTGGAGTGAACTAGAACTGGTTTTTGTGGTTTGCAATTGTGATATAGTAAGAAAGAAGGATACAAGCCCCTCAAGCAAGTTAAAAGTTGCAGATCAGTGGGATGAAAGAGGGTATGGTAAAGTCAAGGTTAATGTTAGGGCTTACAGTAAAAATCATAGCTAAGGAAGATGGTGGAAGCTACCTGCTAGAGTTTCTTCCTTTTGATTCTCCATGGTCTACTAAAAATCATATTTACTGATTTGGGTTCAGTGCTTGGATGCCTGTAATCCCAGCTGCTCAGGAGGCTGAGGCAGGAGGATTGCAAATTCAAGGCCAGACTTAACAATTTAGAAGGCCCTAAGCAACTAAGCAACTCTGTTTCAAAATAAAAAATTAAAAAGGGCTGGGGATGTGGCTCAATGGTAAAGTATCCCTGGGTTCAATCTCTAGAGCCAAAAAAAAAAATCATATTTACTGACTCATGATTAGAGTTATGAAACTGTACCCAAGAATCCAGAATGCATTAGAAACCTTAATGTAGCTCAATATATACACTTGATGAATGTTGACTCAGTCTTGGTGTTAGAAAAATTTTATGTAATTTCTGGTAAACTTTAACATAACTCACTGAAATAATTTCAAAATAAAGCTACATATTATAAGTTAAATGTGCAATTTTTCTCCAAATCTCAGCACTTACTGGCTTTCATTCCCCTTCGATACTTCTAGGCATACTAAATGAGTCTAAATTTGACTTTCATCTTTGTTAATTTGTCTTAAATCAATTTTTTGATTGAGTCATTAGTTATTAATGTCACTGCAATTTTCCCTGTCTATTGGGATTCCAATTTGGAATAAAAATTTCTATTCTCTGTTTGTCTTAAATTGTTTGAGCATTTGGTTTTTGAATAGATGCATGTCTACAAGAAAGATGAAGTTTTTAACAAGTGCAAATAAGAACCCAAGCAAAGCTAGGTGTTTGAAAATAACTTACTAATTTGTATGTGTTGTATGGTTTTGAAAATAATTTAGTTTCCTTTATACAAGTGGTACTTTTTTCTTTAAACAGAATTCCCTAATAAGCTAGCTGCAGGAAGTAAATTCCAATGCAATGGAAGTCTTCATTAAGGCAAGGTTTTTGATCAATACAGTGTTGTTCCTTCTATAGTTCATTGCTTTTCAGTTGGACTGAACCATCTTATTACATAGATTAAAGAAGATTTTGAGTCAGGTATTATTTATTGAATGCTGTCGAATATTCATTGAGTTAATATTTTGTCGAATGCCAACTCTGTATGAAATGCTTTTGCAGACATAATGATGATCAAGACACACTCTTGTTCTCAGGGATGTGCATTATAGTAGGGGAGGAAACATAATTTGTACTAACACAGATGTAACATCTTATAAGACAGGTAGAGCTCACAGCAATGACTAAGAGGCATAAATTGCATCTGATTGAGGGAATCAGAAGTGGCTTTTTGAAAGAATTTGCATGTGAAATGGTTCATGAAGGATTGTTTCAGAAAAACTTCCCCTTTTTCAAAGAAAAGGAAACAGGCTTCCTAGAAAGAGTGGATCAGACCTGCATGCTTTGGATAATTACAACCTGCCTCTGTCACTAGGGTGAGGTAGAGATGAAGGCATGTAAAGGTATGTTGGATCTGATATTTATTTGCCCCTTGCCCTAACAAGTGCAAGGGAATGGATTGTAGGAACATAATCATCACCATCAGCTCCCTGCCCTCAGCCCCTCAACGTTCATGGACATTGGATTTGGCAGATGATAATGAGAAGACTTCTCCTATACTTGCCACAAACCAGTTCCTAACAACCTGAAAGAAAGCTGAGGATGTTGTTCAAAGATAGAGAAAATAAGCTACTAGAATAGAACATACAGGGTATCTTCAAAAGTAATTAAAGGAAAGATGGAATTTTATTGTTTTGTTGTCAGGAATGAGCATTATTGAACCTGGAATCCCAAACAAATCTGACATATCCCTAGGATTTTGAAGGAAGATTCATATTAAGATTTATGATTCAGGGAAAACTTATTTATTACCGAAGTGCAGGTTATATTGGAGAAGAACTTGTAAGTGATTAATATTTGATGTGGTCCCATTTAGAGAATACCAAAACATTATATAAGCATCCAGGCTCAATAACATAGAACTAATTTTGTATAACATTTTATAGTTTACAGTGAATTATCCATCGCCTTCCTTACATTATAGGATATTATAAGATAGTAGATGGAAGAGAGAATTTGCTTGCCTCTGAAATAGTAGTATTACTGAGACTTGAAAGTAAAAGTATTAAAACTGCAGACACCCAGCTTGTTAATGGTGGAGGCAAGTTGTTAAGCAGCACATCTAGCTATCTATATTCTGCTTTCTTCTTTGATGTCATATGAAGATTGACATTTGTCATTATATTTATGATAATTACTACCTTACCCCACTTCCCTTGTTTGGACTAATAATGATTTCTGTAGCTGTTTATGTAAAATTTATAGAATAAATAATATATGTCTGCACATTGTTCAAAATATATAAAAACATAGAGTTAAATGTATGTTCCCCTTCTTTTTTTCTGTCCACAAATTACTCAATACCTCTCCCACAAAAATAAGTAGCTAAATGGGATGAGACTGTAGCTCAGCAGCAGAGCACTGGACTAGCATGCGTGAGGCACTGAGTTCGATCCTCAGCACTACATAAAACATAAATAAATGAAGTCATATATATATATATATATATATATATATATATATATATATATATATATATATTAAAAAGACTTAAAAAGGCATTCTGTCCATCTAAAACTATAGAAAATTTTTTTAAAAAAGTAATTTCCTAGAATCCTGTGCATTCTTCCAGAAATGTTCCATATCTTTGAAGTCATATTTATGTGGCTTTAGATATATTTTTATGCTCACATACACACTCACAAAGAATCTCATTTTTTTTCATTTAGCAACCCTGGGATGGTGTTCCATAATATGGTACCCATTCAAATGATCGCATAGTTTCAAATGTCTATACAAGAAGACCATGAAGGATATAGCAAGTTCCCTATGACCACATTTAGTGCTCTGCCAGTTTTATACAAATATAATCAATGATGAAATGAGTATTTGTTCACACATCTCGTTTTTGCATAAGAACTAACCTGTAGGTGAAAATTACTTTTTAAATAAAATTCTGCAGGCCCCTTTAATTGATGACTTTTAGGTAAGAAAATGGTTCATTATTACACTGTGGTTTTGTAGACAGTAAGTCTATGGTTAGTAAGACGTGTTTAGCTCAAAATTTCTGTTTACCCTTTATTTCCATGAAACTTTTGGGTTCTTCTGTTCAGCCTGCAGGTAAGGCTGGGAGTGGACATCAGGTTGGTTTTCTTGGTCCTCCTGCCTTCTTCCCACACAAAAGGTTGAAGTGAAGCTGCACTATCTCATGCTTCTCAAACCTCGATGTAGGACTCATCTGAGCATCTTGTATTTTGCATATATAGATTAGTGTGGGACCTGTGAGTCTGCATTTCTAACATTTTTTTTTCATTTCTAACATTTTTGTGCATTTCTAACAAGATGCAGGGTGATGCAAACAATGCTGGCCCCTATGGGCTGGGGAAAGAATGATGAAAGTGGTTAGTGGAAAAGCCAATGAGCTATAAGCAAAAAGAGCTTGGGTTTAGATTATTTGAACCATAGACTATTTGAACTATATGACTTGTATAATTAACCACTGAAAAGTGTTTATCCATCTGTTAAGTTGCTATAAAAATTCTGGATTACTCCACTTACATCATAGAATCAAGTTCATAATTTACTGAGAATGCATGTGCACACAATTTGTGACATGTAAAAGATTTAAACAAACAGTGGAGGTAATAATACTGATTTCATTCACTGCCTGGTTTCTAGAAAGAAATTATGTGAGCAGTTAGAAACTTCTAAAGCTTAACCTGCTTTAATTAATGTGAAAAGAAAATGTAATAGCAAAGGTATGTACACAAGGATAGTTCAACTATTTAAATAGGATTGAATAGAAAAAAACTGAAGAAAAACTATTAGTGATTATCTCTAACAGAATAAATTGAAGATATCTATTTTTCACTTTATGATAGTTTTTCTTAGTCTTTCTTTTTTCTTTTTCATATTTTTATATTCTATAAAAATGTTTCATTTTTTGATAATGAAAGACAATTAAAAATTAATAATACTAAAAATGTCATCACTTTTCTCCGTTGTAGATTTGGGATACATTGCAATCTTGCATCATAATAATAGAGATGATAATGAACTAATATTGATTGAGTTCCTACTGTACACCAAATGCTGGGCCCTCTCCTTTATGTACATGAGCTCTTCAATGTATCCCTGTAAATTAGCATTATAATGCATTTCTGTGCAACAGGGAATTAGCTTTTTTATTTTATTTTATTTTAGTTGTTAATGGACCTTTATTTTATTCATTTATTTATATGTGGTGCTGAGAATAGAACACAGTGCCTCACACATGCTAGGCAAGTGCTATACTACTGAGCCACAACTCCAGCCTCAGGGCTTTATCTTTTAACTGTATAAATAAGATCTCCTTTCTCACTGGGCTAGGCTTGGTGGTACACACCTGTAATTCCAACTACTGGGGTGGCTGAATCAGGAGGATTGCCAAATTAGGCAATTTGGCAAGATCCTGTCTCAAAATAAAATAAAAAGGGCCGAATGGAGCTCAGTGGTAGATCACTTGCCTAGCACTCTCAATTCCCAGTCATGAAAAAATTTTAAAAATCTTACTTCTCCCTGTATGAAACCTAATAGTTATTGCCCATCTCTTTGCAGTCTACGAGGGCTGGCAGAAGTCAACCCCTGCCTGATTCTTTCTTGCTACATTTTTTCCAGCTAAAATGGTCTCTGTTCATGAAGTCACATCAGCTTCAGATCATGTGGGAAACTTTTTCTTTTTCTTTTTTTTTTGGTACCAGATATTGAACTCAGGGCCCTTGGTCACCGAGCCACATCCCAAACCTTTTTTATATTTTATTTAGAGATAGTGTCTCGCTAAGTTGCTTAGAGCCTTACTAAACTGCTGAGGCTGGCCTTTACTTTGTGATGCTCCTGTCTCAGCCTCTCAAGCCTCTGAGATTACAGGCCTGTGCCATGGTACCCAGCTAACTGGGAGACTTTGAACTATGTACCACATGTATTGCTGTATTCCTCCCTCCCCAAAATGTACATTTCATACCCACGTTCAATTGTGCCTCTCAGAAATATATGTCAAGGACTTTGTTTTTAAATTCAATTCCCCTCCTTCACTTGGTATCCTTAATTTTTTGAAGATCTTTATTCTCCACTAAAATGTGAACTTCCAGATTGTGGGGACTTTGCCTTAGGTCTCTTCTTCTTTAAAGAAGAGGTGATTGGTGTACTCAGTGCTCATGCTGGCCCTTGCTTATACTGGATTCCAGGCTTGGATGCATATATGCATGTGCATTTGGAGTGGTCTGCAGAAATCTGAAATCTGACAAGCTTTCAATCTGATCGTACTTTTGGAAATGAAGGAAAGAAATTATAGGAAAGGAAAGCTTATTTCATCATCCCCAATATTGCATTCCAATGTAATTCGTATGTAAGAAAGAAAAATGGTGAAAAAACAATTCCCAGTGTGCTGACTTGGGATAATACATCTTTGTATGCATCTTGCTCTGCTGGTGTTAGAAATAGATATGTTCCATAGGTCAAAGAAAAAAATTAAAAATCACTTGTTGTTGACCCTCAAAATACCTTTAGGCTGAATTAGTCAATGAATCCATGTATCTTTCAATTTGGAATATGCTCCTCTCCTCCTTCCATATGTTCTAAATACTCTGAAACTTCAAAGTGTACAGCATAAAAATTCTGTTTTGGTGGTTCATGCAGTTGACAGAACACTTTCTTACAAAAAAAAAAGCTGTCATAATTGATACTCTTGTGTTTAAGAAAACACATGACGTATTGGCTTTCTGGAGCTTTTGAGATGCGCTGAATGGAAAGAATTCCTTCTAAATATTATGGTGTACACACTCCAGACACTGCTGAAAATTTAATATCAAAAGAGCTTTGCAAATGATTTTTAGATGGTGATTCTATTATTTATAGGTCTTGAAGTGAATTGACCAGAAGAAGGATTTCTGTGACTAAATTTAAATCTGTGGTTTGGAGTAGGATATTGAGGAAGGAAATTTAGGAAAATAAGTGGAGGAGAATTTATAGGTTGAGAGGGTAAGAGAAAAAGAAAACTCTAGGACTAACTTCTTAAAACTCATCAAACTCTCAACAAAAACTTGAAGCAATGGAAATTGCCTGGCATCCATTTTGAACCTTCTGCAGTGGGAGTAACTTAGGATTTCATTCAAAAATGAGCTTCTAATGGCTTTTGTATTAGGATTATTTAGTGGAATAAAAAATAAGATAATAAGATAAAGAGTGCTAACATTTATTTAGCAAAAGGAAATGGATCAGCTGTACAAAACATACCATAGAGTAAGATCCACATTTTAGAACTAAATGATAAAAATTTTTTAGTATCTGTCACAGTATCAAATTTTTTGTTTTGTTAAATTGCCAGAACAATTATGGATTACTGTTATCATGATGCAATGAATCTTCCAGACAGTTCTTCAAATCTTTGCAATACATAAGTCATAATAAAACTCTTAAATATTTATCTCCCTGCAAATCCTCCCACTAATTCAATAGTTCTCTCTCATAGTAATCAGATATTGATGATTCTAATAGCCTTGAAGATGAGTCATTTGTATTAGCCCACCTCAGTTTGCTGCTGGTGCACACTTTCTCTTGAAGAGTATACAAACTAGAGTTCAAGAGAACTATCCTCTAAACTCTTCAGCAAATGAGTTTTAAACCTTAATGAGACTTGTAGATAGACTCAGTCTTTATAACAACTTTCAAAACAAAGTTCTCTAAGAATGATTTTGCTTCAGGTATCAAATAGAAATAATAATCCTGCCTCCAGTTAGGGTCTTTAATGTCATAAAGTGAAATAGAATAAATATATCATTTGGAATTATCCTCAGTGGCAAATAATACAAAACCAGATTACATGTGGTATAAACACACGAAGACTCTCTTTCCTTTTTTTTTTTTTTTTTGAGAGAGAGAATATGAATCTTTTTTGTAGATGAACACAACACAATGCCTTTATTTTTATGTGGTGCTAAGAATCGAACCCAGGTCCCGCCCGTGCTAGGAGAGCGCTCTATCCATGAGCCACAATCCTAGCCCCTCTCTTTCCTTCTTTTACAAGAAATTGAACAGGCTGACAGTTGTAGGGTCTCAATGTTACCCTCAGGCCCCCAGCTCTTGTGTCAGTCTCCTCTGCCCATCAAGATGATCTTGAGTTTTGAACTCAAAAGAGCAAAGTGGCTGCTGCACTTCCTAACATTTTATCTATGTTTCAGACAGAAAAAGTGGCAAAGAGTAAAAGATGAAAGCACTGATGCCAGCTGAGTCTCTCCTACTCAAAAACTTTGCTAGATGCTCCACTAATTGATTTCCACCAACTACTTACATATCAAGGAGTGTGTCACTTAGTCATCTCTTGTTATAACAGGAGAACAAAGGGAATTGGAAGTGGTTTTTAAATGTCAAACCAGCCTAAGACCTGGAGCACTGTTTTCAGTACAGTGTCAGATGCCTGTGTTAAGACAATCACAATGACAACAAAAATGTACAGAACTCTACTATATTTTGATTTCTGGCCTCATCTTAATGGTGACCACATGGGCTTGGGTTGTGGCTCGGTGGTATAGCACTTGCCTCACATGTATGAGGCACTGGGTTTGAGTCTTAGTACCACATAAAAAATAAATGAAATAAAGTCATTGTGCCCATCTACAATTTAAAATATTTTAAAAAATAACCCCATAGTAAGAAAAAAAAACAACTATAATTTTAAAGAAGAAAGTTAAATACTAACAACATATAATGCATAATCAAAGCTTATTTTGTCATAGTCAGTTTTCTGGGCATTTTATATGCTAACTGAATAATCTTCACAACAACTCTGTTGTTGTGGGAGGTCACATAATTGAGATACCTTCATTTCATGGATGAGTGTGCTAGGGATGTAGAGAAGCTAGGGCAGTGGCTGAGCTGGGGATTTGCATCCAGGCAACTGGATCCTGAATCCCTACCCTTTACCACTGCATTCAACTATGTATATAAAATTGTATTCAGTGTCTTAAAAAGTTGGAGAGGTTGATCCAAACTTCTTACACCAACAGAGAGACTGAAGCACTGAGAAAGAGCTGTGGTGGCCAAAGTTACCCAGCTTTGCAAGTTCAGTAAAAGTTTAAATCAAGGAGTGAACCCTTAAATGTAGTTCACAGTCCTTGTATTCTTAGTTAATCCTTAAGTCTTCTGTGAAAAGAAATGTCCCACCTGTCACTGGAAGGAAGAATCATTGTTTCATTTTATCAATACCAGGATACCAGGGATTGAACTCAGAGGTGCTTAACCACTGAACCACATCCTCAGCCTCCCCCAGCCTTATTTTTCTTTAAACATGGTCTCCCTAAATTGCTTAGGGCCTTACTAAGTTGCTGAGGCTGACTTTGAACTCTTGCTCCTCCTGCCTCAGCCTCCTAAGCCTCTGGGATTATAGGTGGGAGACACCTCACCCAGACTCATTATTTCAAATATACTTAAAACCTGCAGAGTCATATTTATGACATTGTTTCAACAAGTCCCTACCCAGAACAATCCATTGTTAGGTTTAAAAGCTTTAATAAATTCAGGTAAAAAAATGTTTATGATAATGTTTCAGAAGTGATTTTGTATGTTTTACATTGTCTCCTATCAATAGGCCATAAAATCAGGTTGCCCCATTCTTAGTAATGCTAAATTTAAATACAACAGAGTGATGCCTGCACACTATTTCTTCTGTTCTAAGGCTGCAATTTTTGATTTGCAATTATCAGGTACTTGGGAAGGGAAGGAGAATTTCTTTGGTACTGGGCTGCTACAGCCATTTTTCATGTAATAATTTTAGCACCTGTTTTTTACCTTTTTATCAGTCTGTCTTTTCTTGGCATGGTGGAAAAGTAAATTTGGATCCTGTGTTTCCGTCAGTATTCAAAGTTTTTTAATGAAGAAGCATCTTTTCTGATTAGCTGGGATGAAATATAGCTCCTCTTAGGAAAGCAAACTAAATGCTTATTTCACTTTGCTAAAATTTTCAAGATAAAAAATGAATGCAATATTCACTTGTGATGAGATTAATGTTTATTTTTGGTTCTATTTATTTTTGTTGTCTTCATTCTTTTTTATTCTATGACTATTAGTATGACTCATGAGTTTTGGTTCAATATGTTACAAACCAACTTCCAGGAAGTATAAGAATGAACAGAAACACAAAGACACACACAATAGGACAATTCCAGATGTAAGATTTCCTATAAAGTAACTGTTTTTAGTCTGTACAGAAATTCAATGAAGTGAAAAAATAATGAAAAAAAAAAAAAAAAAACTAATGGGTACCTTTCATAGAATGATAAAGTCCAAAGAGACACAGACAATGTCAGGGAATGAGTTTTATAGCTTGTTTAAGTCAAATGAATGAATGTGGATTATATACTATTAGAAACATTTATTGCTTTTTTCATGATATGATAGTAGTATTGTGCTTATGTAAGAGACAGCTTTATTTTGAGAGAGGTATTGTAATGAAATTAGGAATGAAGTATCATGCTAATTGCAGGGGACACATGCATGCACACACACATATACATACACTTACTTTTATAAAATATTTGTAAACAATTTGTAAGCAATCACAGTATCTAGACAAACAAATATGATAAAAATGTTAAGTTTTGAATTTGTAGAGTGTTAGGTGGTTGTTATTTTATTACTTTAACATTTCTGTATGATAAATTTTATTTTAAAAAGATTTAGAGGGCTGGGGATGTGGCTCAAGCGGTAGCGTGCTCGCCTGGCATGTGTGCAGCCCGAGTTCGATCCTCAGCACCACATACAAACAAAGATGTTGTGTCTGCCGAAAATTGAAAAATAAATATTAAAAAAATTCTCTCTCTCTCTCTCTCTCTCTCTCTCTCTCTCTCTCTCTCTCTTTAAAAAAAAGATTTAGAGAAAAATAAGTATGATCATTTGGAATGTATGATACTTATGTACTCCTTTAGTTTACATCAATACTTGTTGAAATATTTGCTCTGGCTCAGAGTATTGGTTCAGTAGTCAGGCTGACAGGGTTGGGTTGCTTCCTCCTCTTTAAATAGGACAATGAAATGTCAGTCTGACTTAAATATTGAGGACTGGCTTATGATTCTTTTTGAAGAATTTCCTCGGGAACCTTAAAAAAAAGTAACAGTTTCCTTGATATAATTTATCAGAAAGTGATCAAGGTTTTGCAAAATTTGCCAAATTTCTAAACCCAATGTTTTGTATACCTGGTTAAGAACTTATAAAAGGATTGGCAAAGGTCTTGCTGGTAAATGATTGGACCATCCAGTGGACCATCCAATCTCTATGATGATTGCTTCACTCTGCCTTTGTAGTGGGTGAAACAGCCACAGAAAATATGCAAACAAAAGTGTGGCTGTGTTCCAATAAAACTTTATTTATATAAACAGAAGGGCCAGATTTACTTTGAAGAATTAGTGCATAAAGATTCCTGTGATTACATCAAAATGTAGTGACAGTTTTGTTATACCATTCCATGACCCCCTCTCTTCTCATGAACTATACATAGACTTCTTATTTGCTATAGAAATTCCTCACTCTCCTCTCAGCTAATTATTTCTTCTTTTTAATTTCTTCTGCTAAGCATAATTTTCCCAGGAAACATTCCTTGATTAGGTCACTTCCTGAACTGCATAATTTTATCTCTTGTATTTATGACAATCATATATTTATATAATTAGCTGATTAATTCTTGAGACTATTGAGTTATTATCCTCTACTAGAATGTAAGTCAGCTAAAACTGGAAGTTTTTGTTTTGCTGTCTTGTTCACTAATTGATTTTGTTTGGCATTTTTTTCTCACTGTATTATCAACCTGGCACATGGTAACTGGCACTTAGTACCTGCACTTAATATTAAGTAACATTTGCTGAAAGGATTAGTTGAATATTCCAGACTTAGTTGCTATTAAACTACAAGTGTTAATAATAAAAGAGTTCCAAAGATATGGTTAGTGAATGCATTAACTTTAAGTTTGGATACATTTATTTCTTCCTTTTTCCCTCCCTAACATTGTCTTTTAAATGCTAGTGAAAGCAGAGCATAAGAAATATAGTATAAAACCTGTTTGTATTCTAAATATGTAGCTGGATATTGTTGGAATTCTTCTAATTTCTTACCATATTTGAAAATAGTGTTGAAGCTTGAGTAATGAAGTAGCCAGATATGTCTTAGTTACTGAGGTGTGACTTAAGTAATTTGAGTTCCCTTTTCAGAGAACTTGGCTTATTTATTATGTCATTGAGGATTCCAAATTCTAGAATGTAATCCATCAGTCCCTGAGATAACTATTTGTAATATCTGATCCCAGTAATTAATCACCTAATTTGTAATTCTACTGCACAAATCTTGTGGTTTTGTCAAATCAGTTTATTTTGTTTTTTGAATCTTTTCTTTGACTCCTTTCCAACTCTGCGACTTTCTGTACTTTGAACTTTTAAATGAATTTATTGCCTTAATTAACTTTCTAAGTTAATACAACTGCTCATTTTTCATGTAACTATTTTCCAAGCAAAATACAAATTAATTTCAAAAAAATATTTTATTGTTTATCTTTACCCCAATCTCTCATGCAGTATGCTATACTGTGGACACTTAATGACAACATTTTGATATTGAGATGCTTTGGGAAGGAGAGCAGATGATATAAAGAATTTTTAATAGCTCCCATCTGCCATATATATGATAAATATGTCTTATCAACTGAGGCTACCATACAACTAAAATATAATTTAGCCAGAAAGAGTCTTTGCCATTGCATTTAACTTATATAAATATCTGTCTGCTGGTTTTTATATTTTTAATTAAAGGTAACTCCAATTTAATGCTCGCAAATGGGAAGGAATGAAGCATCTGTGAAGGTGGCACTTCTTTAGTTTATCTGTTTAAGATTTGGTGTTTATGAAATGAGGGATGATTAAGATATTTGCTCAAGATAAAGTTTGTGTTTGCCTGTTCGGAACCAAGAAAATATCAAAAAGCACCCCAAAAGGTCAACCTCGTTAAACTGAGCTCAGTCCAAATGAGCTAAATTTCATTTTCTACCACCTTTGTTCTTCTTTAATGGCCAGAAAAATGAAAATGTATTTCTTGTTGCATCCTAATGGAGCATGAAGGAATAAAAGGAGACAAAACCCAGGGTAGTGTATTTTCATATTTTTCCGTTGAGATGAGGTTTTTCATCTCTGGCTTACAGTTCTTTCTTTACTAACTGCAGAATAGAAGGGGAAAGATGGATGACCTTTATGCAGTATTCTAAAGTGATATAAATGGTCCTGAGTTCTGTCTTCAGAAAGCTGCTTCATTTTTATTGACTTAGGTTTTGTATATAAGGAAAATTAAGACAGTAATTTCAGTTCATTTCCTGAATAATTCAAACCAAAGAACTACTATTGAGAAAAGTACAGTCGTGAGGTAACTGTAACTCTCTGAACCTTGTATTTAAAGATAAACTTCAATAAGGTGTGTGTGTGTGTGTGTGTGTGTGTGTGTGTATTCATTGCCATAAATTCATGTGTAACTCTAAGGCTTCTCTTCTTATGTATCTCTTGAAATTGATGCCATTTAAGTTGCTTTAGGAAAAAGGTAAACAAAGACTTAAAGTTAAGATTTAAAATTTGTAGTTCCATCGAAAAGTGATAAAAATGACCTAGGAAGAGTTCAGTGTATGAGGTGAGTGGCAGAGTGAGATGACCCTAAATAGCTTTGGTTGGATTTCATCCTGAGAAGTGTAGTTGCAAAAACAAAGAATTTGAGTTTGTAAGGAGCTCTGAATCACCAGTATTGGGAAGGACAGTCACCTCAGGGAATCTCTATTTGAGCATAATTCATCGTAGGGTGGCCCAGAGAGCAACATGTTTGGAAAGATTTGAATGTAATAGCCAGTGAGCTCTCAACACTCCTCTCTCCCTTAATGTTCTGTTGCCTTCTTCCCATTTGATTACTATACTTCTTAAAATAGTTTTTCATACCTGATGCCTTTATTTTCTTAGTGTCTGTTTCCTCCTCTTGTATACAATGGTGGTCCCTAACTGTGTTTAAATTTTCATTCTTGATGTTTGACATTCAAAGTTTTTTTAATTAACTTGGTTCTATTTTCTACCAGCTTCAAATATCATTATGTTCTTTCTTTAGGCTAAATTAGGCTATTTGTCCATTTTTAAAGATACTACATGGACTAGCCCCTCAACTTTTTTTTTTTAATATTTATTTTTTAGTTTTCAACGGACACAACATCTTTGTTTGTATGTGGTGCTGAGTATCGAACCCGGGCCGCACGCATGTCAGGCGAGCACGCTACCACTTGAGCCACATCCCCAAGCCCCTCAACTTTTTTTTTAACCAACATTCTTCATAGAATACTCTCCCTGTAGTTTCTACATATATAAATCCATACCTGTATACTTCCTATCTCTTCCTGAAGCTGCCTCTGACCTCAGATCTAAAACCCATTCTTCCTAAGAAGTGTAACACTTATATTAGTTTTCTTGGACTTCCATGACACAATATCACAAACTGGTGGCTTAAACTTAAGAAATTTATTTTCTCACAGTTTTGGAAATGAGAAACCCAAGATCAAGGAGGGTTTGCTAGGAAGCTTTGTGTCTTCTGAGGTCCCTCACCTTGATGCAAATGGCCTCCATTTTACATCCTTCCTTTTCACATGGTTGTTCCTCTGTCTACTTGCACCTTTGGTGTCTTGCTTTGCTTCCTAACCGCCTTTTCTTTTTCTTCCTTTTTAAATTTTTTTTTTCATTTTTGTTAGACCTTTATTTATTTATACATGGTGCTGAAAATTGAACCCAGTGCCTCACACATCCAGGCAAGTGCACTACCTCTGAGCCACAGTCCCAGCCCAAAACTAACTGCCACAATGAATTGATGTTGGGTTCACTCTTACAGCCTCATTTTTGCATAAGTAACTCTTTAAAGGACATATCTCCAAATACAGTCGCATTCTGAGGTGGTTAGAACTTCCAACACATAAATTTTGGGAGAATGCATTTTGACCCATTTCAACACTTGTATTGTTCACTGAGCTTGTGATTTAAGGATAACACAGTTTGCTGAAAGCATACTCACTACTACACACACACACACACACACACACATGAGGAACTACAGGCCACATGGTGTTGATGCCATTCGTTTAAAGATTATTTTTTTTAATTAATTTTTAATTATTTCTATATGACAATGGTATATATTATAATTCTTATTACACAAATAGAGCACAACTTTTCATATCTCTGGTTGTGTACAAAGTATATTCACACCAATTCGTGTTTTCATGCATGTACTTTGGATAGTAATGTCCATCACATTCCATCATCATTTCTAACCCCATGCCCCCTCTTTTCCCCTCCCACCCCTCTTTCCTATCTAGAGTTCATCTATTCCTCCCATGCTCCCCCTCCTTACCCCACTATTTACCTGCAGATGCCATGATTTTATTCTCTTTCATTGCTGAGTAATATTCCATTGTGTATATATGCCACACTTTTTTATCCATACTAAAAGCACTATAACGATTTAATGCCATTTCGTTTAAAATCCCAATGGCATTCCTCATAGAAATAGAAAAAGTAATCATGAAATTCATCTGGAAAAATAAGAGACCCAGAACAGCTAAAACAATCCTTAGAAGGAAGAGTAAAGCAGGTGGCATCACTATACCAGAACTTAAACTATACTACAGAGCAATAGTAACAAAAACAGCATGCTATTGGAACCAAAACAGACTGGTAGACCAATGGTACAGAATAGAGGACACAGAGACTAACACACAAAATTATAATTGTCTTATATTAGACAAAGGTGCCAAAAACATGCATTGGAGAAAAGATAGCATCTTCAACAAATGATGCTGGGAAAACTGGAAATCCATATGCAACAAAATGAAATTAAACCCCAGTCTCTCACCATGCACAAAAATCAACTCAAAATGGATCAAGGACCTATGACTAAAACTAGAGAGCCTGTGTCTAATAGAAGTAAAAGTAGGCCCTAATCTCCATCATATGGGATTAGGCCCCAGCTTCCTTAATAAAACTCCTTTGGCGCAAGAATTAAAATCAAGAATCAATAAATGAGATGGATTCAAACTAAAAAGTTTCTTCTCAGCAAAGGAAACAATCTGTGAGGTGAATAGAGAGCCTACATCTTGGGAGCAAATCTTTAGCCCTCACATATCAGATAGAGCACTAATATCTAGGGTATATAAAGAACTCAAAAAGCTAAGCACCAAAAAATCAAATAACCCAATCAATAGATGGGCCAAGGAACTGAACCAGACACTTCTCAGAAGATGATATACAACCAATCAACAAATATATGGAAAAAAAGTTCATCGTTGCTAGCAATTAGAGAAATGCAAATCAAAACTACTCTAAGATTTCATCTCACTCCAGTCAGAATGGCAACTATTATACCCACAAACAACAATAAGTGTTGGCAAAGATGTGGGAGAAAAGGCACACTCATACATTGCTGGTGGGACTGCAAATTAGTGCAGCCAATATGGAAAGCAGTATGGAGATTTCTTGGAAAACTGGGAATGGAACCACCAGCTATCCTTCTCCTTGTTCTATACCCAAAGGACTTAAAAACAGCATACTACAGGGACATAACCACATCAATGTTTATAGCAGCACAATTCACAGTAGCTAAACTGTGGAACCAACCTAGATGCCTTTTAATAGATTAATGGATAAAGATTATTTCTGATGAAATGATCTTCTTATATTCCCATAACTTTATAACATGCATTACAGTACCCAAATTATCATGAAAAGCACAAAATAAATTTAACTCTATAAAAATTTTATTATGTTGTTCTCATTTTGTCATTCTGTTCTAGACCAGTGAGAATTTTTTCCTAGGTGCTCTGTTCATAGGAAAACCACTAACTTATAATATCTATCTATCTATCTATCTATCTATCTATCTACCTACCTATCCATCCATCCATGTATCCATGTGATTTTATTTGTTCATATCTTCCAGAATCTTCTGGCATCTTTGTGCTAGTACCTGCTTCTGAAGTCCATAATCAATAACATACTTTTATAGCTCAAACTAAGTTCAGGTTACTTGTTCAGAGTCTCCTTTTCTGATGTTTTCACCATCTCTCTGGAGGGTTTTCAATACCCTTCATTAACAACTTTAGTAGCTGAAAGGCAAAACTGGATGCCTAGTTTTGAACTCTTCCCATCTCTGTTCTCCCTTTTCTTTATTCAGTTTTTTGCTAAGGCTCAATCTGATTCTTCCCAGCAGGTGTTTATCCCATTCATGGGATAAATATGGTGTCTGAACATTATGGAGTAAAATGACATCACTAAAGGAGGAAAATTTTATATTAGTAGGTATTTTTAAAGTTAAATTTAAAGGAAAATTTTATATTAGTAGGTATTTTATTCCCTTCATTTCTTTTCTTGTTGCTAATTGTTTTATCTTTGAGAAGAGTTTGGTTTCCTCACCTTCAGTGCTATCCCTGGAACCTAGAACAATGTTTTGGTTTTCCCCATGCCCTCCTGCATCACTATGGTACCTTGCAGTCAGCAGAAGCTCAGGAAATGTGGCCATATAAAAGATTCCAATGAGGATGGACAGGGGATGATAGTTGACTTCTTGTACAGCAGTCCAGTGTCTTATAATTTAAATAGTGCTTATTTCAAAGAAAAATGATTTTTCTCGCTTTTATACCCATTTGTATTTGGCATATATTTAGCAATTTGCAAGAAGCTAAAAATGCTACATTTGTATTGACATAGCCTAGAAAGAGAACTTAAGTCCAAGGGCCAAAAGGAAATAGGTATTGAGACAAGAATAAAATACCAATGCTTCCTTTTATATTTGTCAATTGAAGCTATTTTTAAAAATTCTATAAGCCATTTTTCAGATGTCACTAAAATTTAAACTGCTACTGGATATGGAGCTTAAAATAAATGGGCTTTGGAAAAACTTAAAATACTGCAGGTTTGGCTTAGTTGGATTCAAAATGGATTTTTAAAACCTTGGCTGAAAAATTGACTTCTCATCCCAGTGCTATTGCTTGGGCATACATAGCTTATTCTTTGAAAATTTATTCTGAAATAAAATTTATTAAGCTTTCACACTGAATTTTTTTTAAAAAAATTATCCTTATTATTATTATTTTGGCATATGCTTCTACTCTAGATTTATTGGCATGAATAGGTGTTTTAGGTTTCTCCAAATAAATAAACCAAGAGATAGATGTGTGTTTGCAAGTGTATGCATGAGTACATCTATAAAGAGCTTTATCATAAGGAATTAGTTTACATAATTATCAAAGGTGGTAATTCTAAAATCTACAGGGAGAGTCTGAATACTAGAGACCCAGTAGAGGCACTGTCACAGAATAAGCATGGGAGAGTCTGCAGGAGGAATCCTTCTTTCTTAGAGGAAGGTGTTCTCTATATTCCACTGGATGAAACCCACCCACCTTATGGAGGACAGTCTGCTTCACTCTGTTACCAATTTAAGTTTTAATTTCATCTGAAGACAGTCTCACAGAAACAACCAGAATAATGTTTCACCAAGTATCAGGCACCTCATATACAGCCAAATTGACACATAAAACTGACCACCATAAGAAATGTGTGATTTCATAGGTTCAGTTACCCTTCAGGACAAGAAAGCCATACATAACTTATTATCTCCACCATTCATAAAATCAGTTCTAAATGATGCAAAATGATGTATCCAGAGGTTGTCTGTTGTTAGGGAGAATAAATTCCTTTTGTGGAGAAAGTGGTAGAAATTTTGCCTAGGTAGTATGGTACCATATATAACACAGTTGCCATACATTAGCACTTTAGGTAGATCAGATCATGCTTCTCAGTGCTTTGGTTGCCTTACTGTCACCAAGTTGTTGACTGAATCTAACACAAGCAGGGGAAGCAGGAATCAAATAATCATGCCATAAACTTGATTGCTCTCAGATCAGGGTGAGCAATGTTTCAAGACTTGTGTTGTTTTCAAGTGAAAATTCCTCTGTCTTAGTTATGTGGACAAATGCCTCAGCTTGACTGACATTTTGCAGAACATGGTGCTATTCATATTGCAACAGCTCATGATTCACTTTACAAATTTTATTTAGTTACAGATGGACATAAAACCTTTGTTTGTTTGTTTGTTTGTTTATTTTCCAGTGTACACTTGATTTTAGAAAAACCAAGACAAAAACAGGGACTTATTTTCTTAGTGGCCAAGAAAAGAAATTATTTTATTGAAAGAAAAAAGATAACCTTGAGATATGTTATGTAGATTTTAAAAAAATAGTTTTCATTGTAGATGGATACAATGCCTTTATTTTATTTTATTTATTTTTTATGTAGCACAGTACCTCACATGTGCTAGGCAAATGTTTTAAGCTATAACCCTAACCCTCATGATTCACTTTTGAACCTCTAACACCTAGATTTGTTGGTGGACTGTCATAGTGAAACAAATGTATAGGAAATAGTGAACTGATTCATGATCAAATTGGCTCAAAAACTTTCTTCTTTTTAAATAATTTGTGGACCTAAAATCATACTCATTCTAAGCATCTGTGAGTACTTCTTGCTAACTTATCAAATCCTGATTCCTTCTCCCTGCTCAACCTTTTTAATTTGGATTTGAGCCCAGTTCTCTTTTAAAATGACCAGTGATTCCATTTTTTTACCCAAGTTTTCTTAATGCCCAATTTTAAGTGTCTTCTTTTTATTCACCTACATTGATATGTACATCCATATGTGGACCTTTATAATAACTCCTTGAGGATTATTTCTAAATGTATATGTCCAAGGCTCTAATATTCAAAAATATCAATCTTGACATAAAAGTTGTATTTCCCTGTCACATTCCCATTTTCTATCAAAGATGTTGCCATGGTGTTATTAATAGCAAGTCAGAAACATCTCCTTCATTCCCTCCATATTTCCAACATAGGGTCCCTCTGACCTTCCTCGCCTCTCTCTCTGTTGCCACATTGATCTTGACTTATTTCTGAGATTTTGTATAAGGCCTTTCCAGTCATCTCTCTGCCACTAAGCTACTCACTTTCTTTTCATTCTACATATCACCTCTGTGACCGTCTTTCTAAAGTATTAAAATATTTCTACTAAAAATATTTCACAACTTTGAAAAAATAATACTGCAGTAAGAGGTGGGGACAAGTTCTTAAAAATTGGGCATAAATTCTGATACCAATAACAGAAACAAGTGGAAAAAAATTAACCTGATGATGAGTCCCTGTTGATCTTGGAATCTTTAGGTTATATGAGGCTAAGGACAGGATGCTTTAAGAGCTTAAGACCAACATAGAAATGAAGTACCAACTCACCCCACAATGAGGGATATAGGAACTGTGTGGAGCAGGGAAAAAGAATAGCGTTATATTTATGTGTAAAGCCAATGCAGCAGTGATGTGTACTAGTGGTGATTTACCATACTGAAATATATTATAAATATATATTATAAACTCATTTAAATATGGAAAATTTGAGTGACCCTCATCCTCTTTGCTATACCCTATGTAGTTTCTTGAGTGAACACAAATCTCAAATGACTTTATTGACATCTAGATCATATTGCTGGAATTAGTGTGCATTTACATTAGTCCCAAGCTAATTCAATGTAGAATTTATGATAATATAAATTATTATCACTTTCCAGTGATATATATATATATATATATATATATATACACACAGACACATATAATATACATGCATATATATATATATATATATATATATATATTAATCTATGTATACATATATAGATATGTATATATATATCTTTATGTATATATATGTATGCGTATCTCCTACATATGTATACATACACACATGTGTAAATGTATGTATAGTTCCATATATGTGTGTACATATACACACACATACACATATGTATATATAAATATCTCTATGTATGCATGTATTAATGAATATGTATATGTGTGTGTGTGTATATGAATCCCTCAGTCTCTATCAAATATTGTCTTATTTTTATTTTTGCAGTGCTGGGAATTGAGCCCAGGGCCTCCTGAACACTAGATCTAGCACTGAGCTGCACTTCTAGTCCCCAATGATATTTTTTAAAATATTGTTTTAGTTGTTGAAGGACCTTTATTTTATTCATTTATTTATATGTGGTGCTGAGAATCAAACGCAGTGCCTCACACATGTGAGGCAAGTGCTCTACCACTGAGCTACAACCCCAGCCTCCTCAATGATATTTTAATTTGCTGTCTTCTGCACTTGTTAGTGGAACCCACCATGGAATGATAATTTTGCTTGTTGAGTCAGCTTCCCTTTATCTTAGATTATGTATTGTACTTGTGAACTCTGTCTACTTAGTCTTAAGCATCTGTTCTGATCACTAGGGAATTGCCATGTTAGCATGAGCATCTCTGCTCCACTCTCACTTGCTCATGTCTAGCTCAATAAGAATCCTTCATGTCAAATATGTGAAAAGCCAAAAAACGATCACTTGGAACCTGTGCTGCTGTATGAGGAAATGCAAGTTTAAGACTAGCAACTTTGCCTGGCGCTTAACTTAGAATTATTCCAGTAAAGTTGGAGTCGTTTTTACATTAAAACTAGCTCTTTAGAATTCAAACAATTTGACAGCCTCATTTTCTAGCATTTAGAAAGTTAAATATCTTATTTGTTACTGAGTAAAACATGGACTATTACCAAGACAAATACAAGATCAATGTAGAAATTAGAATATGGCATGGAAACCAAAAGAAAATAATTTTTTTTTTCAAAAGACACTAGAGTTGTCTCCAAGTTTATTATTGCAGTTGATCACATTTATGAAAATAACAGTTATAATGCAAGTAAGATGGTTACAGCATAATGTAAAGAATTCTCTCCATATACAATTTGACAACTTTATTTCAGCTACAAACTTGGGTTATGGTACCCATAAGTTATCCTGTGGCAGGATACCACTGGTGGATTATGTTACCATATGTTATTTGTTATAAAAATCACAATAATGTTGCAGACTATTTATTGAAATATCTGAACACAACTGGAAGAAATTACTTCCTGCTAGGCCAGCTGTATTTTCCATACTCATTCTGGCCATTACTTCTCATTATTAGGTGTTTGCGAAGATGATTCTGCAGCTGATAGGCTTTCAGAATTAAGTTGGAGGAATAAAAACAGATAACAAATAACTCCATTTAAATGTTGGAGCAGTGAATCCATTCTCTTCATTTAACATGGTAGATTTTCTCTTCCAATAAAATGGATCCTTCTGGCCTTGGATTGTTTCCTTGTCTGTGATCTATTGAAAACTTAAAGAGCATATATTTAAGCTCATAATCCAGATGTTCTCAACACTGCTTCTTTGTGATGCTAAAGAACATTACTGTGTTTTTGAGTTTTTATTATGTGTGTTTATGTGTTCTCTTAAGTAATGTTCATAGCAACAGATGAACAGAGACTTAGAGAATTACTCACAATCCCAGTGCATGGTATCTGAGCCCAATGTCTCTAAACCACTTCCATTACCCTTTTTATTGGTTAGCCCAACTCATTGGAATTGACCTCTGCATAGGATCATCTATCAGAAGTTGTCAGTGTTCTCTAAATGAACAGAAACAATAGAACATATATTCCATTATATTATGGGATTTATATTAAAATAAGTTATAATATATGATTATACAAGATGATTTATTAGATTAGTTTACACAGAGGGCTGGCTAGTCCCACAGTGGCCGTCTGCATACTGGAGAACCAGAGAAACCAGTAGCTACACAGTCCAGGAAACCAAGAGCCTCAGAACAAGGATGCAGGGACCAATGATGCAGCCCTCATCTGATGATTTGAGACTGATGATTTGGAAGCTCCTTGGAGTAAATAAGGAGAAACAAACAGCCAAGTTTCTGGCATGAGTACATGTTGGAAGATTGAAGAAGCTGGCATCTGATGTTCATAGCAATAGACACACCTGCTCAAGAAGAATCAAACATGCATATATGCTGGCAGGCTTCCTTCTTTATCCTCTTTTGTTCCCACTGGCCCCCAACTTCTTAGATAGTGCTGCCCATATTCAAAATAGTCACCCCCCACCTTCATTTTGCATCCTATATGCTAATAATTTCTGGAAGCACCCTCTCAGAGTCATCCAGAAGTGTGCTTTACTAATTTCTTAGGTGTCTCAATTCAGTCAAGTTGACAATCAAGATTAACCATCACACTTGACATCTTCTTAGGCTTCAGTCTTTGTCCCATGAGAGAGAGAGGAAATAAAGGCAACCTAGTCACAGGTGATATGGCAAACAGTTCATCAGTAAATGGAAATTACCAGTAGTATATCTGACTGCATAGTATGTGTGATTATGTTCCATCAAGACTTCTTCCACTGGTGGTGTTTCATACAGGTATTCCATAAGGAAAAAAGGGTTATGGAAGTCAGTAAGGAACCACGCAGGCCTACAGGATACATGTGGGCAAAAGTAGGTATTCATTGATATTTTATTTAGGTTGCATACCAAGCCAATTTTAAATTTAGTTCTGATGTTCAATTGTCTCATCTTTTAGGAAAGTTTAATTCAGATGCCTATAAACCTTTCACAATCTAGTCTAGATCCCCTAATTTCCTGTCTTTTTCCTCTATGTTCAACCCATTTGTTTTCTGTACCAGTCTATGCAGTTTACACAAACATTTTGTTACTTATCAACGATCACCAAGGTTGTAAAACAACATTGTATGTGTTTTGCATTTATGCACATGTGACAAAAATCTATTAAAAGTTCACAGAAGGGCTTTTTAAAAAAAATGTCTCATTTGTATTTTTAAACTGTGGGTGTCGCACAAACTCTTACTGCTATTTTGTGTGGTTTGGGAAAGACATGAAGAAATGAGGACACACAAAAATAAAACTGAAGCCATAGAAGAGAAGAATTGCATCCTGGATAAGAAAAATTCTATTTCATTTTGATGAAATGTTTTCAAAGTCCTAGGGAGACTTTCTTCTAACCTCCTATGTTATATTTATCGCCTGTGCTTCTCAGGTAACCAAGAAGAAAAAAGGAGAGAGCAGAGAGATATATTTTCTTTTTTCCTTGAAGACTGTTTCTTGGTTCATGTAAATGTACCACAGTGGCCAAGAGAATCATCATATATTAAGGGCAAGTGGATTTTGAAAGAAAAGATAAATAGCTGTTTTTATCTCATCGAAGGCAAAGTAGGTTTCTAAAAGGAGGTGTTAAAAATAGGAAATTATTAAAGTCTTGCAGGAATGCTTTTAAAAGTACATACTATTGTTATACTTTGAAACCTCATAGTATTTAAAATGTTCCCTTTTTGTGATTTCTCAGCTTTGAGAGTTTATGGCCTAAAACTGTAAGCATATGATGTCGTATAAAAAAGGGATTTCATTTGATATGGCAAAAACGACATCCATTTTGCAGATCAGAGTTCCACAGTGAGTCAGGGAACATTTTGAGCCAGTTCTATCTAATGTACCAAGTTCTGTTTATAGACCCCCTCACCTTTTGTTCATCTCTCCATTCAGCAGTTGTTTGATAAGCCTCTTCCAGGAACCTGGTGTTTTGTTCAGTGCTGGGGATGTATTAATGAATTAGTATTTTCTCATCTTCTAAAAAGCTTGTGTCTTAAAAATACATGATTCTTGGGATTAGAAATGAGAAGAGTTTCACTCTATTGGGTCTCAGAGATTATACATACTTGGAGAATGACCCCTTTATTTGACATTTAAATCTAGACTCAACCCATCTGTTTCACTCTGTATTATTTGGGGTTAATATGATTGTTTTGGTGTTTATGGATCACAGTAATGAATAGTCAAATCTTATGCTCTTCTCTTGTCACTTTTTTCCCAGATTTTTTTTTACCTTGAAGTTGATTTGAAAATGTAACTTGCCCTTGAGTTATTGAAATGGCTAGTTAGTCAGACTTCCATTTTTAATGTCCAGAGTTAAATTTTCCTGAAGAGTCTAACAGAGTCTTTCTCCACCATTCTTTCTTTCCGGTATCCTGCTATTCTATGTACCTCAAAATGCATTATTTTAAAAATTTTGACCCTGGCAAGTCTTTAGCAAGAAAGCATTTACCAAGTTTGGAAATTATTTTTGAGAAAAAATAATAAATATTACAAGCTGGCAGAAAATAGTTTAACCAACTAAACTTGAATGATAAAATATCTTTAGAAATATTTATGTTTCTGTTTATTTAAATTAAACTCTAAAACTCTTTGAGAGAGCCATAAATATAAGCTTAGCAGGTTAGGAGAGTATTCTAGCTTATAAGGATGATGCATTTGATTCTGCTGTGTTGTCTTAGCTCCATTTCAGTGCATTATGGAGTTTTGAAAAATTCCAAGTTTTAATATTGTTTAAACATCTGCTTTTGTGGAAATGTATGGTTTCCTTTCCGAGATATAATACATATAAAATATCTCATCTGGGCACAATGCCAGGGAGGCACCATGCTTAAGTAATAAGCCCAATTATCTTGCTAATAAACAGCAACTGGAAATTGAACTCCTGTTGGCAGATATATAGGATACTTAAACACTAAGTGGGATTAATTAAACTCTAAAAGGAGTTACATTGCAAACAAATATAATAATAAATCATCATATGAATATTAAGTATAGCAATTATCTCATTTCCCTCTTTTTTAGCTAATGAAGTTTATAGTTTTGAACTATCATGAGAGAAGGGTTTGAAAAACAGCAGAGAGCTTACTTCCAAGGGTTGCCTGAGATATGAATGTCAGATTCCAAACTGATAAAAGATGATTGTGATGGTAAATACTTCACTCCCAATGTTGAAGGATATGAATCGGACAATCTCAAGCATGGTGTAGATGCTGGTAAATGTTTGCACTATACTGTTGTCTCACAGAGTTTTTGAAGGGTTGTGGTGCCAGGGCAGTTGAGATGATTCAGAAGAATTTATGATCAATGTCATATATTTACTAAGAAGAATATTATTGATTTTGTGCCACTTATTTTCTAATTATTTTAAAACAATTACACAAGTGCAAGCCTTTATAGATGAATAAATGAGACCTTTTTTCTCATGAACAACTACTCATTTGGTTCGTGGTCATTTCTGAGTTTTTTCTGAGATCATATTCAAATGAAAGCCTGAATTTCTAAGAATAATGGTGTATAGGATTTAGGTCTTAGTTTTTCTTTCTGCAATAATATGTCATGAAAGGGAGAAAAGAGGTGACCTCTCTTCCACCATCATCAATAAACCTACCACCAAAAAATACAAAGCATAACAACAAACAAATAGAAGAAGGACACGACCTTCCATCAAAAGTTTCAGAAAAGGTGACCAAGAAAATCAAGGAAATATTAGGTTAGGAATATACTGTGTCTTGTCACAACATTGTATTTTGTACCTGTATTGATAAGCTAATAAAATTCTGATAACTCTAGAATATTAATTCTCAAGATAGGAAAATGTTATTTCCTTGCTTTGTATTGTAAAGACTAAGGGGGGGGGTGAATATGAACTACTGATGGAAAGAGAAATATGAAAATAGATGTCAGTAAGAGCAACTGACTTTTTCCACTTACTCACAGTGTATATGAATAAAGACTCTGTAACCTAAACTCAATTCTCCCTCTATTCATTATTGTTCATAGTTCAAGGTTTGCATGATTTTAAAAGTATTGCTATTAAATTTGAATTTAATTTAAAATTGCTATTAAATTAAAATTTAAAAGAAATAGGAACTCTTTCCCTCTCAATAAGTAAATAAGAGGATCTAAATGCCTGTCTTCAATTAGTCATAGTTTTGATGGTAGCAATGGTGGCAGGCCTAGGGTAAAGGGTTGTGTTTCCCAAAGGCAGAGGGGTATGGTCGGCCAAAACAAGTGTTTTCAGAGATTACCTGAGTCATCAGAAAAAAGGAGAGGTTTGATCTTATCCCTGAGAGTGCACAAGGTGTAATTTTTATTTCTTTATTTTGAGACAGGGTCTTGCTAAGTTGCTTAGGGCCTCACAAATTTGCTGAGGCTGGTTTTGAACATGTGATCCTCCTGCCTCAGCCTTCCAAGCCACCATCTCTCCCAATACTTCCTTTCATACTACCTGAGAGTGCATTGACAGCTATATCCATTTATTAAAGTATAACTCAGAGAAAACAAGTGCCAGATAAATTATGAATGTAAACAAAATTAATCTTGACTCCATCATAAGAGGTCGAAAATCTGAACTAAGATACTCAGGTTAGACAAGATGAAATATCACAGAAATTAAGCAAACATGATATGGAAAAGGAGTCAGGGAGTGAAAACCGAACAGGATGCCCAAGATATATAAAGATTCCAATCCAGAATAAAACACAGTCTAAGGAGCTAAAAAACATGTCTGGGAGTGTTTTAGTCTGGCGTAGAACACAAATGGTATTTTCAGTGAAATGATATTCTAAGAGAAATTGACATAACAATAGCCAAGGTGGTTGTTATTGTGGTTTTTTATTTTTCTTTCTTTTTATTTTTTTGTACCAAGGATTGAACCCAGGGACACTTAGCCTCTGAGCCACATTCCCAGCCCCATTATTATTATTATATGTTTTATTTTGAGACAGGGTTGCTTGTTAAGTTGCTTAGGGATTCATTAAATTGCTGAGTCTGGCTTTGAACTTGTGATCCTCCTGCCTCAGCCTCCCAGGCAGGATTATATGCATATGCCACCATGCCCAGCTATGTTCTTCTTTTGAGCAGTTTAGATACAATGATTTATTTTATCCTCTCAATTACACTATAAGGAAGGTTTGTGCCCATTTTACAGATGAGGTAGCTCAGTTGAAAGGAACTTTAGCATAAGGTTCAAAGTGTTACCATGAGTTACTTAGAAAGTTGGAATTTTAATTTAAGTACTCTATCCCTGGAATATATGCTCTTAAACACTTAAGGCAATGTCTATTAACACAAAATTCCATGAAAAAGTATATGGCAGTTAAAGAAAATAAGTGATGGGTGCTAAAAAAAGAAAGCATCTGTAGAAAGCCAGATGCTGTGCTACAGGCCTGCAGTCTTAGCAGCTTAGAGGCTAAGGCAGGAGGCTTGCAAGTTCCAGGCCAGCCTCAGAAATTTATGGAGACCCCATCCAAAAATAAAACATAAAATGTACTAGGGATACAGCTCAGTCGCAGATGGCCCCTCAGTTAAATCACCAGTAACCTACACACACATTTAAAAAAAAAAAAAAAACTGGTACATGAAGGTGAAATAGAAAAATGTAGAAACTAATCACTCTGAAACTAAATAGTAAAAGATAAAAATATAACTGAATTTGCCATCACTGCCTACAGACCAAACTATCCCCAAAGTTCAGCAACTTTAAAAAAAAAGTTTTTAAAAATCAATGCATAAAAACTTAAATGTTTTGGGGCTGGGGTTGTGGCTCAGTGGTAGAGTGCAAGACTTGCGTGTTTGAAGCACTAGGTTCCATCCTCAGCACCACATAAAAATAAATAAAGGTATTGTGTTCATCTACAAATATATATATATATGTGTGTGTGTGTGTGTGTGTGTGTGTGTGTGTATGTGTATAAATGTTTTATAATAATGTATTTTATATTTGTGATTTTTTGATACATTTATACATTGTATGTTTAAGAGTAAATATTTCTTTCCTCCATTTATCATTTCTTTATGGTGAAACTTTCAAGATTGTTTCTTCTAGCTTTCTGAAGTATACAGGGCATTAACTATAGTCATCCTGCTGGGCAATAGCACACAGAGCTTCTTACTCCTACCAAACTGTAATTTCATACCCATTGACCAACTTTTCCTGGCACCTCCTTACCTGCTGCTCTCTAAATCTCTGTAAGCATCATCCTGCTCTCAACTTCTGTAACACCAACTTTATTAGATTCCACATGTGAATGAGAACTGCAATACTGTCTTTCTGTACTTGACTTATTTCATTTAACATGCTGACCTTCAGTTCTATCCACATCCACATTGTTGCAAATGGCAGGATTTCATTCTTTTTAAAGCTGAATAGTATTCCATTATGTACATGTACTTTTTTCTTTCGTACTGGGAATTCAATGCAGGGGCACTTATTCACTAAGCCATATCCCCAACCCTTTTTATTTTTATTTTTTATATTTTATTTTGAAATAGAGTCTCACTAAATGCCTTAGGGCCCTCGCTAAGTTGCTGGCTGGCTTTGAACTTGCAATGCTCCTGCCTAGGCCTCTGGAGCTGCTGGGATTACAGGTAAGTACCACTGTGCCCAGCCTATATTTTCTTTATCCATTTATCAGTTAACAGGCACTGAGGTTGTCTCCATTTCTCTTGGCTATTATGAACAGCACTACGATGAACATGGTAATGCAAACACCTCATTGGCATATTGAATTCTTTTCCTTTGGATGTATAACCAACAGCAGAATTGCTGGATCCTCTATAGTATTTCTGCCTTTAATTTTTTGATGAAACTTCATGCTGTTTTCCACAGTAGCTTTACTAATTTTCATTCCCACCAACAGTGTATCAGATTCCCTTTTCTCCTCATCTTTGCCAGCACTTGCTACTTGTAATATTTTTGTGGTGAGGTGATACTTCATTGTGGTTTTGATTTTACTCGGATGGTTAGTGATTTTTTTTAATATATAGTTTCTGACCATTTGTATGTCTTAGACCTGAAACTCTGAAACTACTAGAATAAAATATAGGAGAAACACTTCAGAACATTGGAATGAACAAAGATATTTTTGACAAGACCCAAAAAGCATGAGGAAGTAGGGGGAGCAATTAGACAAAAGATTACCTCAAACTAGAAATAATTTGCACAGCAAAGGAAATGACAAATGAAAAGACAACCTACCAAATGGGGGAAAATATTTGCAAAGTATATCTGATAAAGGGTTGATATCCAAAATATATAAGGAGCTCCAAAAATCCAACAACAACAACGACAACTAAAAACAATTCAAAAATAGGCAATTGAACTAAATAGACATTTCTCAAAACAACAATTGTTTCATTGCTTGCAATTCTGTGAGGCAGTATTTCAGACAGAACTATGAATATGACACCCTCTCAGTTTTGGATATAGCAAGCTAGGAAAGTTCAATGGCAGATGGAGAATCCAGGGTGACCTCATTCACATCTGTCTTTGGTGACTTCTTTATGATTATCTTGTCCCATAGCTTGATAATTTAGTGACTAGATTCTAACAGAATGTAAAAAAAAAAAAAAAAGAAGCTGTAGGCTGAGGCCTAGAATTAACCTCTTCCACATTCTTTTCTTTTATAGAATTTTCATGCATTTAATAGAACAAAAATAGAGACCATTTACATTTTCACCAGTAAAAGAATACCCAACACCTCACTAATAATTCTAAAGAACATATCACACAGCCATTAAAAAGAAATTAATATTTTGTGCATTTAGATTTCATGGCATTTGCCAATAAATTTCAGATTATTTCAACTCTCTTTTCCTGGACTTTTGTACTAACAATGTTCCTTTAGGCTCTTTCCCTGACTTATTTTGAGTTAAATATTTTATTATCCCATAGTTCCCTGAACAAATTTGTTAGTTACTATCATACTGATCATTGTGTTGTTACACTAATAATTAAACCATGAATCTTCCCCTTAATAAAGTCTAAGGCAAATGATTACTTTTGATCAAAGCAAGGGCTTCCTGCCCAATGCACACAGAAGCATATTCTAGTAGCAGATATTTCCCAAACAGAGTTTTTCTCTTTCTTTGATGGAGGGTCAACCATCAAAGAGACAGGAAGTAAATTTGAATCTGGGATCAGTTGGTAGATGGGGAGTATATGGGAAGGGAGAGGGAGGCAGTGCTCCTTGGTTGGATGGTAAGAGGAGGAGGTTTTAGGGTTGTTTTGCACAAGCATAGATACTCATCGTGCTTATTGACTGATTACATGCTTCTTTTCTGATGAGTTAGCATACTCTGCAAGGAAAATTTTGAGTTTGGGATGCTGCATTCTCTGTCCATTCTTGAAAAGCTGGATTGAAGCAAAATTGAGTGAATTCTGGAGGTTTTCCCTAAAAAAAACAGCATAAGGATGCTTTTTTTTTTAAGCAATTTATGTCTGAGTTTGTGCAGGCCTTAGCAGGTCCCACTTTGCCCACCTCCTTTCTTAGAACTGCTAATCCCTTACAATTCCATCTTTAGCCATAATTTTTCTATTATTGTTGTCATGCACTTTAATTCTACAGGTATTTTAATCTCTCAGACACTTCTAGAACTACTTTGGAAAGGCAATGTTCATTTGTCCTTTTCTCCATACTATCTTTTCTGTTGCCTTTAATTCCTTGCTATAGTACCACTGTTTGAACCGCAATTATTTTCTTATGGGAAGAACTCAGTGTAGCATTTTTAAAAAAAATTACTGTTATGTCTTTTGCTGAATGCTACTTAAAGTGAAATGTTTAAGTTTATGGCAAGTTTATTAAGCTACCTCATGTTAAGTACAGGGATAGACCAGATTAAAGAGAAGAAGAAATTATAGAGGGAGCAGTGGTATACCTATAATGTCAGTAACTCAGTTGGCTGAGACAGGAGGATTGCAAATTCAAGGCCAACCTCAGCAATTTAACAAGGCCCTAAGTAACTTAGCAAGACTCTGTCTCAATATTTTAAAAATAAAATAAAATAAAAAGACCTGGGGATGAAGCTCAGTGGTAAAGACCACTAGGTTAAATCCCCATTACAAAAAGAAAAGAAAAAAAAGAAATGGATCCCACCTCTTGACTGAAGGAATGACAAAGTTGCATTGTATTTAGACCATTTAATGTGGAAGAGATTACTGAGGCAAACTCTGAAACAGATAAATGGTATTCTATATTCTAATGGTTAATAGCCAGCACTTAATTGATAGTAGTAATTTATCTCCAGACTCTGAGTTAGAATCTAGCTACTAGTTCATTTGATCTTCACAATAACCCTAATAGATTACTATAATATGTTGTAATATCTATTTCCACTTTGCATATGAAGGAATCAAGGGACACAACTCTAATTATTCTCTAAAGCACACACAACTAGTAGATGGTGTGCTAGATATCAAACTCAGGCCTTGTGATTTTGGAGTCTCTGCTGCTAATTTGTCCCATCATTGCCTCATTTCAGAACATTCTTCCTAATGTTAAGTGAGGATTGAATCTGTACATTGAATAGAAACACCAGTTTTAACAATAAGCTCTCTGTGGAATGGCTTGAGAGGTCTATCCCAGTAAAAGCATTTTAGAGCTTAAAGAGGGAGTAGGGAGGACATCTAGGCAGTAAAAGCAAACCACATGTAAGAACATGAGATTGGTTTGAGAAATCTTCAAAGCAGTGCTTCCCACAAGAAAACCATGGAGCAATGTCAGCAGAATTCAAGGCAGTAGAAAGTGGAGTGCAAAACACACAGCCAGTTAAAGTGTTTTCTAATACATGGTGGCAAACAGTAATTACCAAGCCTCAAGGAAACAAAGAACACGTCACACTATATTAAAAAAAAGAAAGAAAGAGAGAGAGAGAGAGAGAGAGAGAGAGAGAAAGAAAGACTCAGAAAGGAAAATCAACCATTAAGATAGAAATCAAAATGGACTTTGGGTAATAGAGAATTTGAAATTTTTGAAGATGAACTTAACATCTATAGAGATGTAGCAGTCAAGAAAATTTTTGTGCAGGAATTTGTAACGGTCAGTATTAAGTAATAAGCATAAATATTGGAGATGAAAAATTTGGGAGTTGATGATATGAGAAAGTGCTTGTTGTTTTTTGGGTGCAGGGTTCTCTTCATACCAGTATAGCAACACAGATTCTGTTCATTTGTCAGCTTTTTAATTTCCATGGCAAGACTTACCTTATTTGGTACAGTTACCTCCTGAGTATATTACAGAAATGCAGAAGGAACTTGTAATCAATAATTATTTTTACCATTAGTCATATTCTATATTGAACAGTATGCAAGAAATGTTATATTGAACAATAAAAGACTTCAACTATATTTTTTTTAAAAAAGCAAAAACTGAAAAGAACCCCAATGTTATCAACAGGCAAATGGATAAACTCTGTCATGATGTGTCAATTAATGAACTACTAAGAGAAGTAATTGGTAATTATTTTTTACCATTTGTCATATTCTGTATTGAACTTCACTTATATTCCTAATTTTTATTTCTACTTGTATTCCTATTCTAAAATTTATTGTTGATATATTAATGATAAAATTGTACAATTGTACATACTCATGGGATACCATATTGTGTTTTGATACATGTATATATTGTGTAATATTTACATCCTGTTAAATGAATCACCTCATTTATCATTTCTTTATGGTAAAATCTTTCAAAATCTTTTCTTCTAGCTTTTTTGAAATGTACAGTTCATTATTGTTAACTATAGTCACCGTATTAGACATTAGCATCTTAATAGATCTTTTTCTTACTTAAGTGTTATTTAGTTATAAGGTTATTTTTATATTTGTTGTTTTTAGATAAACATGACAGTAGGGTGTATTTTGACATGTTATACATACATAGGGTACAACCCATTACAATTTTGATCCCATTCTGGTTGATCATGATGTGGAGTTACACTTTTCATGTAATTTAGGTAAGTTATGTCCAATTCATTCTACTGTCTTTCCTATTACCATTCCCCCTCCCTTCCCTTCTATCCCCTTTGTCTAATCCAGTGGAATTCTATACTTCCCCTCCTTAGCCTCCCTTGTTATGGGTTAGCATGCACATATAAGAGAGAACATTCAACCTTTGGCTTTTTGAGATTCGCGTATTTCATTTAGTATGACAGTCAATTTACTGGCAAATGCCATAATTTAATTCTTCTTTATTGCTGAGTAATATTCCATTGTGTATATATACTACATTTTCTTTATCCATTTTTCTGTTGAAGGGCATCCAGGTTGGCTCCAAAGCTTGGCTATTGTGAATTGAGCTGCTGTAAACATTGATGTGGCTGTGCCACTGTAGAATGCTGGTTTTAAGTTGTTACAAAGGTTATTTTGAAAGATAAATAGACCAGTAGGAGGAATCAAGATGGATGGATACCTAGGAAGACTTAAGTTTCTGTTATACTGAGCTCCCTGTTTGCACATTGTGCAATTTCACTCTCAAGTATTGTAGCATTATAGGGTTTTGTTACTTTGTTGGGCATAATTTCTTTTTATATTTTTGGCCATTCTTGTATGTGCAGTTTTTACAAGTCAGTTTTAATTTGAGTTGCCAAATTCTGTTCCGTAAAGTCCTTTTGGGACTTCGATCAAAAGGTAATGTAGTTTCATAAATAAAATTGAGAAGTAATATCAAGGCTGCTGTTTAGGATTATAGTATATGTCTATCAAAATTACTTATCCTTAATTTTATGTTCATTTAAATATTTTTATGGTTAACTTTAATTTTATATATTTTGAAGTTCTATTTACTAATTGAATCACAGGCTTTTTTTAATACATCAATTTTCATTTTCTATTGCTGCTTTTGTAAATGGCTTTCCAAAGCAGCTGGTTAACTGTACCCTGATGAGCACTAATGCATACTTCAAATATTCTTATGGATTTTACAGTGCCTAATTTAACATTCTATTGTATTACTACTTTACATATTCTTTTTCTTATTTATTATTTTTTAGTTTTGCATTTTCTAAAACATGCCAGAATAATATTGAAATAAAATTACAATAGGATTTGTGTCCATCACTTGAAATGTTTTCCCCCGAAAATTATGCATCCAATAGTTTTGCATGAATACTTTTAATTACAAGCAGTTTAATTATTTTTTTTAGTCAAATCAGTAATAAATTCTGAATTTTGTGAATGATTTTAGTCTTTTTTAAAAGAAAATGTTTAATGTTCTTCCTCCCTTTATTTATTAACAGGATTTTTATTAGTTGTTTCCTTAATAAAGATTCATCCTGGTATCACTGGAAAAAACACTGCTTTTGCATGGCACATTATTCTCTAATTTAATGTTTAATTTATTTTATATATATAAAAATATTATATATATATGTGTGTATGATATATATATATGTGTGTATAATTTCATTTATATTTCTATATATATAATGAATATAATTTCATTTATATTCTAGGTGAAATAAATACATATTTTCATTGTTTTTTTTTTTCTTATTACCAGGGATTGAACCCAGGTACACTCAACCATGAAGCCACATCCCTAGTCCTTTTATATTTTATTTTGAAACAAGATCTTGCTAAGTAGCTTAGGGTCTTGCTAAATTGCTGAGGCTAACTTTGAACTCGAGATCTTCTGCCTCAGCCTCCTGAGCTGCTGGATTAAAGGCCTGCACACCATGCCCAGTTTCTTTCAGTACAATTTTTGTTAGATTTCAATTTTGCATTTCTCTAAGACTTATAATATGATTTAAGGTGTTTTTTATTAGAACCTTAAATGCAATGTTAATTCATATTTCCAATAATTTAAGTAGGCATTTCTACAAAACTTAAAATTTTAATAAGATATTTGAATTAAATAATCAATAAAACATTTCAACTGTATTTTTTAAAAAAGCCAAACCTGAAAAGAACCCCAATGTTAGTCAACAGACAAGTGGATAACTCTGTCATGATGTGTCAACTAAGGAAATACTAATCATCAATTTTTTAAAGTTAGCTAGTGATGCATACAACAGCATGAAAGAGGGCAGATGATCACAGGAGTCCAGATTTTGCAGTGCCTCCTAGCATTCCTATAGGGTCTGCAGAACACAATTTTATGTGATGTAATATATAGAAACTTTTCAAGGCAAGGATTTGTTCTATTTAAAATTAATTTAATGAAGAGTAGAGGAAAGGGACCAGAAGGAGGGAGAATGGAAGGGAAAGGGAAAATACTGGGAGTGATATTAGCCAAATTATAATGTTATATTGTGTGCATGTACAAATACATAACAACAAAACCATTATTTACAACTATAATACACCAATATAAAAAAAATTAAAAATAAAATGAATTTGGTAAAAAAGGAACTCAGTGTTCTGTTCCCTTAATAAACACACATTTTTTTCATATTTTATCTTTTAATCTGTTAGATATTCCAGTTATTGAATGAAATGGTTGTCTAGTAATACTACACAGCCTATTCTTTATATTGTCATTAGCATTTCTGATGTAGAATAACAATAGTTTTGTTTCAATTAACTTTAAAATTCTCTGAGTTATGATTCTACCTTTATTGATCTCATGGACAGGCATCACTTATCTGAAAGATTCAAGCTTAAATCCAGGAAATGTAATTCCCAAATTGCAAAACGTCAACTCTAATATATTTCAACTGTATTGCCAATAAGTGTCTCATGAAATGTTGTGTGCTAGAAAAATAATATACATTTACAAAGTAAATGTTTTTATCTTATTACTTTTAGAGGACATTTATTATTATCTCTTTTGATCCTTACTAAAAGTTAGAGTGAGTTGGCATGTCCACTTTGTAAATTAGGAAAATTTTGTTCACAGATAGAAGATTGTTCTATATTTCAGTATGCAACCATGAAAATTAGCTATTATAGTGTGACAAATAACCCCCAAACTTAGTAACTATGAAATATACATATATTTTTTCTTCGTGATTCTAAGGGTCAGTGACTTAGACTGTGCTTAACAGGTGGCTCTTCTGTGACTGGCTGGAATTATTCATGTCTACAACTCAGCAGCTGCTTGTCTTTTGAACATACCATGACTTCTGTCCACAGGTCTTTACCCATCCCTGCCTTTTCCTTCTCAGTCACTCCCTGTGAATTTGCAGAACCTTTTCAGCCTGTCTCTGCTTCCTGGTATGTTTCATCTACTTCTTGTTGCTTTTTAATATATAGTATCCTCTTGTCTCCAATCAAGATCCCAGAAGAAGTCAGTCTATTTATTTAGCTGAGATGATCACCATTGTTTTGATTATAGGAGACAAATCTCTTTTGTAACAATCTGTCTTATAAGTTATCAACCAACATATGGATGGTAACCATCCTTTTATAATCAGTGCTCATCTTTCTATATTAGAGTATCCCAGTATCTTTTGTCTGGGTACCTGGGCTCTTTAGCTACAAGGGGAATTTGAACATAGCCATAGGCAGCAAAGTCTTATAAAACAAGTATTTATTGTATTGAAATTATTTCATCACTTTTAGGCAAAGCACCATTCCATCTGTACCAAATCACAGCTTTCACACTTTTCTATTCCTCCTTTTTTCACCTTGATGAGTGAGAATCTTCCAGAAGTCTTGCAGAGATGTGGAAAGAGGTTGCAGATTAAATATATCTCAGGATATAGGGTATGGAAATCTGCTACAAAAGAAACAAAGCTTCATCATTTTTACCAGCCTTCTCCAGTTCCACAATTATTCCCAGTTACACTTTCAGCGCTTGGCTACAATGGAAAAACAAAGACAGGAGCATATAATTTAATTTTGTAGTTGCAAACAGAGAAAAATTAAATGTGCATATCATTTGTGAAGTGGGAGAATTTGCCTTTTGTATTGTTTTAAACACAATTTATATGTATTTGGTTTTAATTCCTTCCTTCCTTCCTTCCTTCCTTCCCTTCTTTCCTTTCCTTTTCTTCCTTCCCTTCCTTCTTTTTCTCCCCTTCTTTCCTTTCCTTCCCCACTTATACCCTGCTACTTTGAGGACTTTCATCTGAAATGCTTGGGACAAAAAAGAGATCATAGCCAGGCATGGTGGCCACAGTTGTAATCCCAGCCCAGAGGCTCAGGAGGCCAAGGCAGGAGGATTGCAAGTTCAGAGCCAGCCTCAGCAACTTCATGAGACCGTAAACAATTTAGCAAAACCCTGTTTCAAACTAAAGAAATGTAAAAATTTAAAAGGCTGGGTAAGTGGCTTAGTGGTTAAACACCTCTGGGTTCAATCCCTGCTACCAAAAATAAAAAGAGATTGTGAAGATGGGAATAATTTTGCTTCCCTGATTCTGGATGGATAATAATCTAAAATTTATCTTGTGTTTGCACAATTATGTTTGTAAAGCCAATGATTGTAGTATGAACCTGACATTTCATTTTAAGTGCTAGTTTGTAGAAAGACAAACTATATTATTACATTACCACTCAGAGTTTGTGGCTCTTCCTGTAGAGAAAAATTTTTACTAGTTTCTCCTTTGAAAAATTGTTTTACTCATTTGCTCAGAACCAAGTTTTTGGCCTTGCTGCCAGCAAATAATTCATTGCTTGTAAGAATAATTTTTTAACATTGTTTTTCTTTGACAATAGTGTTATATTAATATTAAATTCAGAACATTTTTATCAGTTTAAATCCTTGCAGTATTGAGATGAAAGGAAAATTAACAAAAAGTGCTATAAAAGATAATTGCATTCCCTTGAACAAAGAATAATATCACCTCTCAGTAAATATTTTCTATTTTTTTCTAATAATTTATGAATATTTGCTACTTTTAGTGTATTTTGAATGCTCATCAAAAATTCATATTTATGCATTCATCATGTGATAAGTATAATACAGGTACATGTTAAAATCAGTACAACTTTCAATTGAAACAAACTACCTGCAGAAGTTTTGGTTTTATAGATTGCCAATTTAAGAGGAAAAATCTCAGACTGCTTGTGGATTCATGAATGTCATAAATTTCACGGGGAAGAACTATTCAAGGGCTAGAGCCTGTGGAGTTAATGGCCTACAGACTCTTCAAACTCCTGCAGTGCCATCCCCTACAGACCCCAGGCTCCCAAGTTTCCAGAGTGGGTCCTTATGGAACTTGTATGTACACCTTAAGCTCTTGCTGTGGGAAGCCTTGTAACATAAAGGTTCCTTCGCAGGTTGGACAAAACACTGCTGAGGGAAAAGGTAATAAGATGTGGGGGACCATGAAGTTTGACAAGGTAGTCTCTGTATGTGGTCCTGGTGGGGTTGTTTGTTCTTTATTATTTATGTATTCTGACATCATAACAAAACACTCTCTTTTCTTTTAGGAACCACTTTTCCACCTCTAAGTGGTTTGTGTGTTGACACTCAAAATTTACACCACACCCCCTCCCCACCACACACATATACAAACACCTTTGGCTTCCTAAGTAGCAACCCTGTGACTCAGGCCTGGCCAAATATAGCCCATCATGACTAACCCAGGGTATTTAATCCAAGCAAAACCATGTAGAAGCTGGAGATTATTGGTTTGTTTTTCTCTTTATTTTTTGCTGGAAATCAGCTAGCACGCTACTACTCTTTGCTGAAAGCACTGGTTGTAAAGATCACAAATCCAGGAGGCAGTGGGGACAAGAAAGAACCCAAAAGAGTAAAGATGCCAGAGAGCCCAACACACAGTTCTGTGGCATAGCTGGAACCTAGATCCTTAGTGCCTGAAGTTTCTCTTTTCTGTCATTTCCATTTCTTGGGTTAGCTCATCTGAGTATTCACTCTAACCTGAAGCCAAGTGAAGCCTCACTCATACAGAAACATTTTGTGGCGTCACCTTGAAACAAGATTAGAAAGACCCATGATTTGTCTCCAGATTTAGATTTTTCACAATTTTAAAATAGGTTTAAAAATAATCTACTTGGTGACTCACCAATGATTAAATCGTCCCCATTCTCCCTGCTAAATACAACTAAAAACTTTGTATTCATGATATATGTAAAGCAAAAATGAGAAGACTCTGGACAGACAGACCAGCTAATGACTTAGAAACACAAGGAATGCTACAGTGATATCCAGCAAGGATCTTTTTGCTCTGTGTATCCTGGGTATGGAGCCAAAAAAAGTGACAAGTCAGAAATGCCAATAGTCATGGACAAAGGAAAAATTCCCATAAGAAGTTGCCCATCTAGCAAAGGACTTAAAAAAAAAGCGGAGGATCCTACAAGACAGATAAACTTTAGACAAGAAGTACTTTCTCTACTTCAGTCAAATACCAAAGATAAAACTATGGCACCATCTACATCCACGTTAACAAAGGTTGTGCAAGGAGCAAAACTTCACCTGCAAGAAGCTTTAGGAGATACCTCAGAACCACTGCAGTGGTGGAGTCAAAGAAGTTCAAGTCTGCTCCGGACAGAGTGACTCCGAAGAGAGGAAAGACTGTACATGGGAAGGAATGGGGACCTGCACATATCTCCCCACTGCGGAAGCATCAGAGAGGAAAACTAGAGGATGCCCATGGTCATCCAGTGGTAAAAACGGACCTCTAGCACTATGCTAGTGGAGGTCAGAAGGAGCTTAAGTCTATCTCCACCTAGCAGGTGGGTAACTCTTTTCTCAGTGTCAAAAGAGATTGGGTGAAAAACCTGAACTTGACTCTCCATCTGACAGTAATGATGGAATAGTCAGTCAAGGCTCAAAGTTTAAACAAGATCCAGACACTCACAATGAGTCAGGAAGACAAGTCTCCCATAGGTAGCCAGGAGGAAAGGGGGACAACAAGCCAACCTGAAAGGAGACAGTGGGTCTGAAAGACATCCAGTGACTCACTGCTCCCTGCCAGCATTAAGCATGATGCCTTTTTTGACCTAGAACACCTGCTTCTGCTCCTCACAGTTGCAACCACAGCAGCCCTTCCTTAGTTACCCATGCTCTTACCCCAGCAACAAGCAGACCCATACCCAAGATGCTTCCTCTTTCTAAAAGACAGGTGAAAAACCTCCAGGCCTCTTAATTATGTAAATAAGGGATTGAAATCATGCACTTCTGATTGGCTTATTTAAGTCAGAGCTTAGAGAGTTCCATTGGTCCATGCTAGCTAGCATCACTCAATCCATCAACCACCTGTTCCAGGCAAGCAGATATGCCTTTAAATAACCCCTAGGCAACAGACACCCTTGGAAGCCCTCTACTGGGGCCCTTCCCCTTTAGGATCTCTGCTTTTTTTTTCTGTTACTCTAATAAATCCTGTTACTTTGCTCTTGCCCTTATGTCCACTGATTTCATTCCTTGAATTCAAGAGACAAGGAACCCAACTGCCTAGATCCATGTTACAATAACATAAAAATATCCAGGTCAAAAGGAAAAATCATTGATCACACCAGCAAAGGGGAGTATCTTAAATTCAATGAAAAATAAGAAACTAAGAGATCTCAACATCAAGATGACAGAGACATGAGAATTATTCAGCAAAGATTTTTAAAGCAACCATGACAAAAATTCTTCAATGAATGAGAACTCACACAAGAGATGACTGAATACCTAGAAAGTCTCAGCAGGAAACAGAATACTTAAGGGAAATAAAAGGTAAAATTAAGAACAGCCAATGGGGTCTGGGAGTGTAGCTTAGAGGTAGAGCACTTGCCTAGCATGAGTGAGGCACTGGGTTCAATCCTCAGCACCACATAAAAATAAATAAATAAAAGTATTGTGTCCATATACAACTAAAATAATAATAAAGAATAGCCAAAAAGAAACATTAGAACCGAGAAAAACAATAATAGAAATAAAAATTGAGTGGATGGGTTCAACAACAGATCAGAGGAGGAGGAAAGAATTACCAAAATGGAAATTAAAACTGCAAAAATTATCCACTGAAGATCAGAGAATAAAGAATCAGTAAAAGCAATGAATGGAGTCTTAAAAACTTATGAGATTTTAACAAAACATCTAATATGCATGTTATAGGGCCCTGGAGGATAAGAAAAGGAGATTGGAACCAAAGGAAATATTTTGGAAAATAATGGCTAAACCAGGTGTGGTGGTGCACATCTGTAATCTCAGCAAGGTTGAGGCAAGAAGACTACAAGTTCATAGCCAGCCTCAGCAACTTAAAGAGGACCTAAGCAACTTGGTGAGACCCTGTCTTAAAATCAAACATAAAACGGGCTGGGGATGTGGCTCAGTGATTAAGTTCCCCTGGGTTCAATATCTGGTACCAAAAAGAAAATAACAGCTGAAAATGTCCCAAATTTGGCCAGACACTTAAAAATTGTGGAGTCAAGTAGCTGAGCAAACTCTGAACATGATAAACTCAAATATAAATCCAAATATATAAACATAAGAAATTCCATAAACTTCTAAATATTAAAAGACAAGGAAAAAATCTTAAAATCATCCAGAGAAATAACATCAACCTTTAGGTAAAAACAATTTGAATGACTACAGATTTCTCATCAGACACTATATGGCACAATATTTTTAAAATGCTTAAAGAAAATAAGTTTAATCCAGAATTTTATGATGGTAAAAACACTTCCTTAGTTAAAAGGGGAAACCAAGACATTGTCAGATAAAGGAAAATAAGAATTTCTGGTTAGCAAACTTACTCTACAAAGATAGTGAAAGGAAATTCTCTAAACAGACAAGCAATGGTAAATGAGGAAGACTGGAACATTAGGTAGGATAAAAAGAACATCATAAACAAAAATATGGGTAGATGCAATAGGCTTGCCTTTTTTCCTTGAGTTCCTAAATTATGTCTCATGGTTGAAGTAAAATCAAAACACTGATGAGGTTCTAAATTCATGCAGGAGACAATTATATACTGAGGAAGGGTATATGATCATAAAAGAAGCTAAAGTTTCCAGACTTCACTCTGGCAAAATGGTGATCCCAGCAGATGGTGATAACCTGTATAGAAATATACTACTGACTAAGGAATGGGCCACAGGCTAATGTTTCTTCTAACACCATCTGTAGAGTTTAGGAATTCCCTCAATATCTCAATACTGACACCAATCACTCAGGGCTGGGAGTGCAGCTCAGAGGTACAGCACATGCTTAGCATGTGCAAGACTATGGGTTCACATCCCCTCCCAAATTAAAGCACAATTAACATTTCTGGCATCTCCAAGACTACGCTCAAATTTGAAAATTTATTGGAGAACCTCTCATGACCCACTGAGAGCTATTATATTCTTGTTGTGATTTATCACAGCAAAAGGATACAGATTAAAATTAACCAAGGGAAGACACGCAAGGTGTAATGTCAAGGAGGGCTCCAAACCTATAGCTTCCAGTTGACCTTTCCTAACAGGGACATGGATGGAGATTATGATGTGTGCCAACACACACAAAGTATCACCATCCAGGGAAGCTATACTGAGCCTTGATTTCTAGATTTTTTATTTTTTAAGATCCTGGGGATTGAACCTAGGGATGCTCTACCACTGAGCCACACCCACAGACCTTTTCTTTTTCATTTTTTATTTTGAGACAAGCTCTTTCTAAGTTGCTTAGGGCCTCTCTAAATTGTGGTGGCTAACCTTGAACTTGCAAATCCTTCTGTCTCAGTCTCCTGAACTGCTGGGATTACAGGTATGCACCACCATGCCCAGCAGTTTGTAGAATTTTTGTTGATTGTCAGTCACACAGAGCTGGCCGCTTACACAGCTAATCTTAGACAATAGCAGAATCAAGATGATGCCTTATAACACAAAGTCCCTACTCTAAATCTCATTATGAGACTATCCATTGTGATCCAAAGTCCACATACTACATTGCATTGCTTTATAACCTGGTGTGGACTAAGATGCACATGAAAGCAAAGATACTCTTATCATGCATAACATCCCAAGGGCCTAGAAATCACCTCTCAGAATCTTAGAGAAAAGGCCACATTTCTCCTTGGGTGAGGTTAAATATTTTACTATACAAATACCTAAGAAACCACTTAAATACAACAGGAAAAAGAAAATAAAAATCAATTTTTTAAAAAGATGACAGATAATAACAACAAGAAAAAGACTTAATTCAGCTCCAACATAACTACATTAAATAAAAATGGTCTCAACACAATAATTAAAAGACAAGAGATTGTGGAACACAGGTATAGGAGTAATGAGGATGAAATTTATAGCACTAAATTCATACATCATAAAAATAAGGGGCTTTCAATAATCAATAATCACCTCATGAACCTAGAATTACCAAAGCAAATGAAAGAAGGATAGGAGAAAGCTAAGAACAGAAAGCAATAAAATTGTAAACAGAAAAATTACAGAGAAATTCAGTAGAATAGCAGCTATAGTTTTGAGAATAAAACTGGCAAAACTTTAGGACAAATACACACACATGCACACGCACACAAAAATATAAAAACAAAAACTACCAATAAGAGAAATGAAACAGGATATCAGCGCAGAAACTACAGGCATCAAAAGGGTAAAGACATAATAATTCCACAGTCATAAATCTGACAATGTATATGAGAAGGACCATTTCTTTGAAAAACACAAACTACCACAAATCCCTCAATATGAAATAAATAATTTGAATGACCCTCTAATTATGAAAGGAGATAAATTTGTAATTTAAAAACTGCCTCCAACATGTGCTATCAAATGTTTCAAGCCGAATCAACATATTCTTCATAATCTCTCCCAGAAAACAGAAGGAAATATTTCTCCATTCATCCCATAGAAGCTCAAATTACCCTGAGACCAAACTAAGGCAAAGACAATCTACAGACCAATATATTTCATGAGTTTCAATGAAAAAATTTATAACCTGCAAAACAGGTTTGTACAAATATGCCCAATTAACTATCAACAAAGGTGGACAAAACAAATGTAGGAAAGAGAGCCTTTACAACAGTGGTGCAGGTTCAGTTGGATGCCATAGCAGGAAAGAAATGAAAGAGGTAGGGGGCAATTTTTGTATAAGTCCAAACCTTATATAAAAAAAGTGACATTAGATTATGTGAAATAATCCAGCCTTTTTTAAAAAGAAAAACACAGTTTGTGTCTGCTCATTTAAGGCATTAAAAATGAAAATCCTAGAAACAGAAAGTAGGATTGTGGTTTTCTGGGGTAAGGCGAAGAACAAAGGGAGTATTATTTAGTGAATATAGAGTTTCCAATCTGTAAGATAATGAGTTCTAGAGATCTGTTTTACAACATGTATATATTTAGCCCTACTGAACCATTCACTTAAAAATGGTTAAGGAGCAAATTTTATGCAGTATACTTTGTAAAATCATAATATATTTTATTTTAGTTTTATTTTTTGGTAGCAGGGATTGAAATTGGGGCACTTAAACATTGAACCACATCCCCAGCCCTTTTTATTTCGAGACAGGATCTCCCTACATTGCTTAGAGCCTCCCTAAATTGCTGAAGTGGGCCTCAAAATTGCAAATCTCCTGAATCAGCCTCCTGATCCTCTGCAACACTGGGATTACAAGCCTGCACCACCACACCCAGCAAAATCACTATACACACACACACATATATAAAATCATTCTCTCTATATATATACATATACATACACATAAAGTCCAGAGATTTTATTTTTTTCAATTCATATATGAAATTGTATTCAATTTACTAGAAATGCCATTAATGGCTTTTACTCCAAATTACAAGATATTTTGTACATTGTATTTTTGTACTTGACTCAACATGATGCTCAGTTCTGCAAGGGTCTTTTATGCTTTTAAAATTTTATTAGTTATTTTTAGCTATACATGACAGTAGAATCCATTTTGGTATAATAATACAAGCATGAAATATATCTTACTCTAATTTTTAAAGTAAGAAAAATAGATCACAGACTTGAGTGTAAAAATATAAAGTGATAAAACATTTGGGAAAAAACACAGGTGAAATATTTTATTATGTAGAGCTAGGCAAAGAGTTTTTAGATTTGATATCAAAGGCATGATTGGTAGAAGGAAAATGCAATACATTGTACTTCATCAAAATTAAAATATTTGTCCTTTGAAAATCCCTATCAAAAATTAAAGGACAGGTTGTAGAATAGAGGAGGATATTCATTAATTCACATCCAAAAGAAGATAGGAAGAAACAGTCCACCAAAGATAGAAACTAAACACAGGGAAAAATGTTCAGTATCACTATTCATAGCAAATACAGGTGGCAATATGGAGAATGGGTCTCTCACCAATTGCTGGTGGGTATAGAAAGCATACAGTTACTCTCAGAAAAGTTTGCAGTTGAGTCCAATGCAATTATCATATGACCAAACTAACAAGAATATGAAGGCAGAAACAAAGTAGAAGTGGCTACAAGAAGATAGCATAGATACTACCATTAGGGAAGACTGAGGAAAAGGTACGTGGGATCTCTTTGCAGTATTTCTTGCAACTGTGTGTGGATCTCTTAATTGTCTCATAACAAAGTTTAAGCAACAAAATAACACAAATTGGTAAGGATTGGTAAACATAATAAGATAAGGCAAGAGTCATTCATTAATGCCAAGTTTACAGAAAATATTAAAGAGAAGCATGTTCCTTATGGTCTCAAAGGGTTTAGTCAGTCTCACAGACTGACTAAATTGCGACTCAAATAACAAACAAACAAAAGTATATAATGAAGAAATAAAGAAACACCTTGACTAAGTAATCAAAATTGTCAATGAGTCTCTGATGGATACTGTGTGGCTGAAGATGTGACAGATGTGATTCCCTAAGGACACTATGCTTCAATATAGTATTTCAACTGTGAATGTGAAAACTCAGTCCTATAGTGATGAAACATCAGATGGGAAATTCTCTGTTACCAAAAGAAGTAGGAGGTGGAAGGGGGTGGAGGAGGAGGAGGAGGAATGACAAGAAAGAAAAAAGGGAATAGTATCATTTAAAAAATGCCACTATTATTTTTTAAAAAGGCTATGGAAATGTTTCAGGCTAAAGAATTCTTGAGAGGCATAGCAAATGAATGGAAGACCTCATAGTATGCTGGCTCCTGCAGAGATTGGGTGTGTATTTTTATTAAGGACATTTTATTAGGTAACTGACAAGATCGAAATATGGACTATAGGACAGATAAAATGACTATCCAGGTAAATTTGTACGGCTGACAACTGTACAATGCTAGATTCATGTAAGACACCACCCTTAACAAATGTGTATGGAGGTACTTAAGGATAATGGGTAACAACTACACCCATAACTTAATTTAAAATAGTTCCAAATGTTTCCATAACCATTTATGCTTGCACACACACACACACACACACACACACACGAGAAAGAGCAACCAGATGATAAAGCGAATGTGCCAAAATATTGACATTATATGACTTTTCTTCATATACATGATTGAAAATTTTGTACATTTAAATGCTTACAAAATGCTTACCTTTCTGATTAGGTCTCATTGACACTGCACTGTAGAAAATTTGTTAAATGTATTTTTGGCTTTATGATGTTTAATGGACTTTCTGTAGAATAAAGAAAATATGGGTGGATAGTAGGGACAGTTTGTTCAGGGTTCTTTGTGTGTTCTATAAAGTTCCAAGAGAGCAGAGAAATTTTTTCCTGGTGTTTCCACTTTATATTCGATTCCTAGTAGGGTTCCTGTCATGTGGAAGAAAGTCAGTAAATGCTTTTGAAGAGATGATTTGTCTTAGAAATAACTAAAGACAAAAAAAATGACAATTCCTGATTGGTCTTTGTACATGACCTTCAGCTATCAAAATTGGCCTGTGTAATCTCGGATATGAAAGATCATAAAGTTAAATTTTATTATACTTCAATTATGTTTCATGGATAGGTTCTACAATAAACTTGAGTATTCTAATCTTAAATGAAAGATTACACTGGATAACACTTACCTATTTATTTTCTTCTGAGAGTATTTTAATAGTTGTCTCAAAAACCAAAACAACAAAAAAATGAAGACATGTTCTATGTACTCTGCTCCACTGGGTAACTTAACAGCTTTTTTTATAAGAATACTTTTGGGTGCAGTTCTTAGTTTTTCATTGCTAGTGTCTTCCTGACTTAAAAGACAGTGGGTGATAAGGAAGAATAAATGGCTGTGATAAGACATGCTGTGTTGAAATACATATATACTCCTCAAACCCCCTTGGAGACTTTCACACAATGAGATTAGAAGTAATTGAGGAATCACTATTTTTTTCATAGTAAATCCTACTAGTGAGGGAGGAAAATATTACTAAGAGGAATTACAATCTGAAAAGTATTCAAACAAAGGTGCTATTAGAAACAAGCAATTAAAATAAATTAAAGTGGTGAGTGAACATGTAATGTTTTATTTCTCATAATTTTACCTATGAACATCTGTACTTTGGGACCCATAAAAAGGATAAATGGAGTTTCTCTATTTTTATTAAATCTGTAAGTCATTGAAAACACACAAACCTGCACTTCTTTGCTCATATCCCATTCATCTTCAAGAGCAGGTGAAAATAGTGGCTGGGGATGGGGGTTGGATATCATAAAATATTTGGGAAGATCAGTGGAGTAGAAGAAGGAGATTGAAAGGGAGGGAAGAGGGATAGGAAAGGGGAGGAAATGCAGAATTAATTTAGCAGAATCATGCTATATGCATATATAAATATACCATAAGGAATTTCATCTGAATGTATAAGTAGAAGGAAACAATCAAACATAAACAAACAAACAAACAAATAAATAATAGGAAGATCAGTAGAGGGGCAGGAGGAGGGAAGAGAAAGTGGGAAATATGGACTGAAATGGAGTAAATCAAATTCCATGCATCTATGATTTTGTCAGAACCCAACTACTGGATATAACTAAAATTCTCTAAATATGACTTGATGATTACAGTCATGTATCTTATCAATTGCTTTCTTCCACCAAATTATTTTAGGTACTGACTGCATGAGCACTATATTCCCTGTCGTCTCCTTACCCCCTTATAATTAGCAGATTCCAATCCTTTCTAGCTGCTTTTGTATTTTTAATCATTACTGGATCATCTTAAATGACAACCATTTGGCTCTCAGCAAGGCATACAAGTGCTGGGGGCGGTGAAGGAAGAAAAATGAAGATTATGCATTTTTAAATTGCAATTAATTACAACCACACCTGAACTCCTTTCTTAAAAATGGCAGCCAAACCCCATCAGTAGATTTGATTATGCAAAGTACAGGATAAAAGTTGCATTGTAATTTATAAAAATTCTGATTAAGAGAAATGGAATGGTATGTGATGCAGCTTTAATTTGCTGACAACTAGGGTTGCCAGTTTTTGATCTTGACTTCTCAATTATTGACACCCTTCTATCAATGAGATGTTTTCCTTTCAGATCCTCTCAATTTCCACTTTTCTTGAAGAATCCAGGTTTCATTGGCTGGAGCTCCTTTGTTGGATCTCCCTAAAGTCTAACACTTAAAATCAGGTTAAAAAGGGGATTCTATTGAAGCTTGATATTTTAGGTAAATAAAAATTGTTGGCTTGAAGGACAGTGTTTTCCTTTAGTGCAGTAGTTATTTTTCATGTATATGAAATTTTTGATGAGCCCTGATTCTTTTATAGGACCTTTTTAGGGACAACTCATGTGCAAAAGGAGATTTTTATCCCAAATCAAAAAACAATCACCACTCTAAGTATGTAAGATATTATAACAGTTATATTTCAATAACTTTCTCTAAAATGTTTGCTGTTTTTCTATACAAAATATTCGGTGAATCAGATGCCAATCTACAAGGGACCAATTGAATCTGAAATGTTCTATCTATCATGTGAAATACTATGTAGCCATTAAAGAAAATGAGGTTAGATATACATGGTTTGACAAAGAAAAATTCCTAAGTTTGGGTTGTTAAGTAAAAAAAAAAAAAAAAAAAAAGCAAATTATAGAAGGCTCTAGATTTGCAGTGTTTTTGAAAAGAAAGTACAGGCAGACATATATGCATCTGTATGTACAGAAGATATCTGAAAGGTGATGCCCCAATGTCGGAGACCAGCTCCAACAGGGGGTCTCAGGAGACGAACGAATGGTGAGGAGTTGGCGAAAGGGGGGTGGAGAAACAACACAGACACCAAAGTGAAGGTGCTGATCCCAATCTTTACTTGTGAAGTTGATCATATACACTTTTCATTTTGGCAGGCTCACAGTACTTTGTGGTTACAAAACAGAAGAAACAAAATATTGCATAGCTACAATTAGAATAGAAGAATGTATCTTGGCTTATGCATAAGCAAGCATTTTTTCTTTCAGTTCGTGTTTTGCTTTGAGCTGTTTCTGCTTAATTAACTTTTAATAATAGTTAGAAATGTCCCAAACTATTGGCCTATACCTTGACTATTCTTTCTTGACTTACTGACTGGAACCGGTGCCATGGTTACAGCAAGTGATTAACTTGTTATTAATTTTAATCAAACAAGAGTAAGAGCACAAACCATTGTGCACAGGAACAAGAACAAGTTGCCCAGTACTAAGCACTAATCTGTCTTCTTAACATTAATTTTTCTTCTCTAGATTTTAATTTAATTTCTCAAAAACTTCCTTGACAGGAATACAGGGAGTTTTTCATTAGACATTAACAATTTATGCTCCACAGCTGATCATTGCATTTAGAGCAAACAGATCTATCCTTTAGAAGTAGTTGCATTAATTGGGAAAGTCATGTTTTTTCCTTCATACTTAATGGTCATATGAGAAATCGCAACTATACTTATTAAAGGAATACAAAAACAAACCAGCCCATTCCCAGAAACATACTGCACTCCTCCAGAGGATGGACGCCTTGCGCCATCCACCTCAGTAGGGCCTTGCCATTGCCTGAGTCAGGGGAGAGGCGCGGCACCCCAAATTATTGGTAGTTCCTCCATAGAAGTAAGATATAAGATTATTATGGGTCTGGAATTTCCCCCAGAGCCTCGGGTATTGAAAGCTTGGTCCCAAGAGCAGCAAAGATGAAACAATGGGGATTTGGAGAAGTAACTGGGTCATAAGGGCTTTGACTTCATCACTGGGTCTATCCATGGAGGGATTAATAATTTGATGGCATTGGTAGGGCCTCATTGGAGCAAGAGGGTTATTGGGCACTTGATGGATATATCCTTCCTGCATCTTTTTCCTCCTTCCCTCTCTGCTTTCTGCTTGCTGGAAAGTGAGCTGTATTCCTCTGCCACCTCTTCCACCACAGACCCAAAGCATAGGAGCCCCCCACCACAGACTGAAACCTCTGAAATCATGAGCTGAAATGTTTCCTCCTTTAAGTTCTTTTCCTCAAGTATTTTGGTCATAGTGAGAAAAAGCTAACAATTTTTTTTTTGTAATTTTCATGAATTTTAGCTATTAATTAAAATTTTCAAAAGGGACATTCTTCTCTTTTGTATATACTATTAAAAAAATGACATCTACTGTGAATCTTTGTAAACTATACATGGAAGTCTAAAATTATTATTCAGGACTCTCCACATTTGACCCTTGCCCTTGTTGCCTCCATTGTCGCTCATTTTACTAAAATAAGGGCGAGGGGCAAGATGGTGGCTGAGAGAAGAAGCACAGCCCGAGGCTCCTCAGCGTCAGGCTCCTAAAGTAGGAATACGGCGCCTCCCTGAGTAACCAAGAAACCTCACTGAAATATATACAGAACTGTGAAAAAATTCATAGAGCTACAGAAAGTTGGTAACCAGAGCATAAGAAATAGCACCTCAGAGCAGCCATGTCCTGCTTCCAGTAGAGCAGAGTGAGAGTACTGACAGAAGAGTGGTGGTGGGAAATTTAATAATAAATAAAAATACACTTGGAGAACCCTGTGATTTACAGAGGAAAGCTGATTTTAATGGACCCAGATTTGGTGGGGGAAGTAGCTCAGTGAAAACAAATCCAAAGTGGTCTACTGGGCAAAAGTGTTGTGTGGGGGCAGCAAACTGCCCCACCCCTTCTGAAGAAATAAATTGAAGAAGACCTTAGAGAATGAAAAGACCTCCCTTGTTCTTAGGCTGGCAGAATAAATGTTGTCAAAATGGCTGTAATATCAATAACAATATACAGATTCAATGCAATCCCCATCAAAATAGCACTGCAATTTTTCACAGAAATAGAAAATAACCACCCTAAAATTCACTTGAAAGAATAAGAGACCCAGAATAGCCAAAGCAATACTGAGCAAGAAAAGTGATGCAGGAGGCATCACAATACCTGATCCTAAATTATATTACAGAGCTGTAGTAACAAAAACAACATGGTATTGGCATCAAAATAGAAATGAAGATCAATAAAATAGAATACAACACACAGAGACAAATCCATATATTTACAATCATCTAATATTTGACAAAGCTGTCAATGTTTTGTAGTAAACAGAGCCTTTTTATCAAATGGTGCTGGGAAAACTGGATAGCTATACATAGAAAAATAAAACTATTTCCTTATCTCTCTCGTCCTGTACAAAAGTCAAACAGAAAAGTATCAAAAACTTAGGATTAATACTCCATGTATGTTTAATATGTCAAAATATGTTCTACTGTAATGTATAACTAGAAAGAATAAATTTTTAAAAACTTAGGAATTAGACCAGAAACCTTGCAACTGCCAGAGAAAACATAAGATCAACACTCCTTAATATTGATTCTGGCACCAAATTCTTAACAAGACTCCCCACCCCCAAAGCACAAGAAATAAAATAAAACAAAGAATCAATAAGTAGGATACTATCTAGTTAGAAAACTGATGAACAGCAAAGGAAATAATCAACAAGATGAAGAGAGAGTCTAGAAAGTGGGAGAAAAATATTTGTCAGCTACTACTCTTATAAGGGATTAATATCCAGAATATAAAGAACTCAAAAAACGTTAACACCAAAAACAAATAAACAAATAACCCAATCAACAAATTGGCAAAAGAACTAAACAGAAACTTTTCAAAAGAAGAAACTTAAATGACCAACAAACACATGAAAAAATGTTCAACATCTCTAGCAATCTGAGATTAATTAATATATCAGTTCAGTCAAAATGGCACTAATCAAGAATACAAACCATAATAAATGCTGGCAAAGATGTAGGGAAACAGGTATGCTTACTTGTACATTGGTGGGACTGCAGACTAGCACAACCACTCTGGAAAGCAATATGGAATTCCTCAAAAAACTAGGGATGAAGCCAACAGCTATTCCACTCCTTGGTATTTTCACAAAGGAACCAAATCAGCATGCTATAGCAATACAGGCACATCAATGTTTATAGCAGGAAAATTCACAATCACTAAATTATGGAATTAGCCCAGATCCAGATACCCATCACTAGATTAATGGATTAAGAAAATTGTTACACACACACACACACACACACTATACAGTTCTACTCAGCCATAAAGAAGAATGGTATTATGGCATTTACCAATAAATGGATGGAAATGGAGAACATCATGCTAAGTAAAATAAGCCAAACTCAGAAACTCAAAGGTCGAATGTTTTCTCTCAAATGTGAAGGCTAGAGTAAAATAAAGGAAAGGAGGAGGGTAAAATAAGATATCATTAAGATACATGTAAGATCAGTAGTATAGAAGGAGATCAAGAGGCACAGTGGAGGAAAGGGAAAGGGGGGCAATGTGGAATGAATTCCTTAAAAATCATGTTCTGTGCATTTATAAATATACAGGGAGACTTCACCTTTATGTATAAGCAAAAAGAGCCAATGAAATAAAAATAAATAGATGTGTGAAAGGAACCCTTGCTGAGGAAAAAAAGGAGAACAGGGGAGGGGAGAGAAGACAGGAAACATAAGGGGGAGAGAAAAGGGGGGAATCCTGAACTGAAATTTAATTCCTTGTGCATATGAGTTTGTTAGGATGAATTCAACTAATATTTATAACTATAAAGCTCTAACAATAATAATAATCATTATAATAATTATAAGGGTGAGACAGAATGACCTTCAGAGTTAATTGTAACTTGCTTTAATGACCATTCTTTTGACCAAAGCGATTTCCCTTTGGTGTGAATGAGCCTCCTCTGAGGGTGTAGTGCTCTCTCTCCTTATCCCCATTCACAGAGTGAAATCCAGCCATCCTTGGAGGAGTAGCATGTGTCTTCCTCCTTCCGTCATATCTCCCACATGCAGCACTTCTACCTATCTCAGAAGTTTACAGAACTTCAGAGGGTGTGCCACTCTCCTGGTTTTTGCTAGATCAAGGTGCAGTCTGTAACACTGCTTAACTCATTTAGATTGTTTCGTAGTTTTTCATAATGTTTTTATAAGAAAAACCTTATATAATTAAATCTGAACACTTGAACCATGGATAGGATGAGTCTATTTTGGAATCACTTGGCTATTAAGGAAAAAAACCTTTTGAAATATCTCACTAAGAATGGTGAATGCTCTCTGGTCTGGGATAATATATCATTTTTTCCACGGAAGAGTGCCTATTCTGGACTTACCTACAATCTTAAATGGAATATTTTAAAAATGATTATCTTAAAAAAACGATATTCCCTTTACTCTAGAGTAATTTCTCAATGTGTAAGAGAGATGGCACACAGTGGATGCTCAGATACTATCTTTGATGAAGATAATGGAGAGGATGATGTAGGTAATGGAGATGATAATGGTTATCATGATAATCTAATGATTCTGCCATTATGATGTTGGTGATGATGATTATAGTGATGGTGATGATGGTGATGGTGGTATTGATGATGGAGGTGATCATGTTAGTGGTGGGATAGTGGTAGTGATGATGCCAATGTTGATAGTGATGGTGGTGGTGATGGTGATAGTAATGATGTTTGTTATATGATGAGGGGTGATGATAATATGGCAACTATAGTGATAATGGTTATTATTATAGTGATGATGAGTGTGATGTTTTTTGACAGAAGAAGAAAATTAGAAACTTTCTAATAATGCTAGGAGGGGAGCATTGAAGATTTACACAAGGAGCACAGTGTGAAATGAAATCTGACCTACTTTTCTCACCAATCCTTTAACGCTTGGGTGGATCTGTGCCACCTTTAAGAAAGGAGGATTTTTCATTATTTTCCAATTCAGGAAAAGTCTCTGTCTCTCGTCTCTCCCATAGGAAAATCTTTATATTAAATTTATAAGAAGGTGTGTAAGTTAGTTGTGTCCTAAGAAAAACAAGACAGGTAGCCAACACATTCATATGAATACTATGAATACTCTTTTTTTTTTTTGTTCCCTGCCCCCACTTCTCTCCTACTATGTTTCACAAATGTATTGAAGTACCTCATATAGTCTTTTGCCTCAGAACACATCTGTATTTGAAGCCCAGTTGCAGGAATTTTCTGTAAGGTAGAGTCCCTTCCTGGGATTTTTTTTTTTGGACCAGGGATTAAGCCCAGGGGCATTTAACCACTGAGACACCCCCAGCTCTTTTTATTTAGAGACAGAGTCTTACTAAGTGTCTTACCACCTGACTACATCATGTAGTTACCATGGGCTCCCTAATGGAGCTGAAGCTGGCTTTGAACTTTAAAACCTTCTACCTTAGTCTCCTGAGTCACTGGGATTACAGGCAGGTGCCAACATGCCTGGCCTGGGTATTTTTTCCTGAAGACTAGTATATTGAAAAGATGATATCAGGTTCCCAGGTGGAGTGCTAGAGTTTAGGAAAGTACACAGTGAGGAGGTGACAACAGGATTTAGAAAGAAACAGGGAACTCGAAAACTTCCCAGTCTCAGCATGCATTCCCAGATATAGACATGGCATAAAAGCAAACTTCTGTTGGATTACCAGCTTGCATAATTAGGATATCAGCTGGGGCCACAGACAACTGCAATATGAAACCCTCTCCCTGTAAATATACTACATTAGGAGGGAACCCAGGAAAATGATGAACTCTGTAAGGGCAAGGATTGTAATTTTCCATGAGCTCAATAAGTTTTAAGGCTGAGACTTGCATTTAATTTGATTAAATGAAAATAAAATAACTTATAATGCTTGCATACTCAATAAAACTAGATTCATCATACCTACCCAGACAAACTAAGTCCTTTTATCAGCTAACTTTGTCCCTAAATTCTAACAGTCCAGGACAGTTTAATATTTAATAATCAGAACTCCAAGACCCATCACTTAGCACTGTTCTTTTGAAATGTGAATGGTCTTTTTCTAATGTTCATCCAAGGAGGAGTCTTAAAATTTTTGGAGGCTTCAGCATTATGAACTCCACTGAGAATCATGCAGAACAGACATACTGCTGCATGATAAACTGAAAGTCATCTGAAAGAGTGAGCAGCGCTCCTTTTAACTAAAAATTTAAAACCCAGTGATGGACAATGGAACCACAAATGAAACATCATGCAGTTGTCATGGGCTCCCTAATGGAGCATAAGCCTAAACTTTGTTGCAAGGATAAAACTAAAAATATTCTTCCTTAACGGGAGCACCAAACAAAGGTGTTTAATCACCTCACCCAGGTATAAAATCATGGATGCAAAGCACCTCATCATCCTTATGGAGGTGAGCATCCTTTATACAAACTTAAAGTCACCCTTGACAGGCTCTTTGTTGCCTGCATGAAGTGCCAGATTCTGCTCATCCAGCTCGCCTCAGGATGCACACACTTCATTTCCATGAGTGTTCTGGGAAGACCAACTGTGTCATTTGCCAACATCTCGGCCAACATCCACATAATAAAAGGCAGCCACCATGGAACATGGGCTGAAAAGCAATCCATCCAGTGTTTAATGAGTAGCATTAGCATGCTCTTTAAAACACTAATAACTAGTTTAATTACTGTTCATTTTAGTGTGGATGGCAGCTCTCCAAAACCTAATTTTTTTACTAAATTCATTTCAGTAAAAGCAAAAAAAAAAATTAAATGGAATAAATGAATGTAATTGTAAGTTACTTACAGAAATTAGACTTTTATTAACATGATGTAAACTCAGAAAAGAACACCTTTTTAATTTTTTCTAGTTTATAGTTTTCTTTTTCGGGGTTTCTTTTCCTCCTCTCCTAACCTAACTTTCAATCCAATATGGCCTTTGAATTAGTTTTCATAGGGATACCATTATATTTGGCTAAGTTTTAATCTCAAAGGAAAATGTTTAAAAAGAATTTGAAGCTTTTTAAAGTTTTTTACTAAAATATAGAAAACGCTTAATGTTATGGGGAGACGCCTCAGAAAGCACTCTAAGTTTGAATTTCAAATCAAAAGAGAACTTTATTTACCTGGCTAGGGACTGTCACCTATCACAGAGACTCAGGGTCTGTGAGAGGACAGCAGCTTCCTGGTTCATCCAAAGAGAATATAAGCACAAAAACCACAACTCGGTGATTTTCTTATCATCATGTAAGTGTAAGCTAGCCAATCATAGAAATTAAAACATTATTAAGTGGGACCTGTGCGCACTAGGCAGGACTGGAATTTTCCAGTCAGCAAGCAAGAGATAAACAGAAGCTAAAAAAGCATTAGCTTTGCAGTTCAGTTGACCACAGTCCTGGGTTCAAGCAGGTAATAGACAGTTGCATCGTGAACTTGGGTGGGAGTCAATAGGGCAAGAATCTACTTCAAAGTCATATAGACCCCCAAGGGCATTTACACCCAGGATGTAGCTCACCATGACCATCGCTGCATCCTGAGTAGGGTACAATTTATGGGGTACAAAGTACAGAAAGACAATCTTTTTTATAAGAATACAGCTTTCATTTCAGTTTCAAAGAAACAGCTCTTGTACAGTGTTTTATAGAAGGCAGCAAAATGAAGTCTTAGGCCTGACTATGACAGATCTTGCTTTACAATTGTCTTATCTCACTTATCAAATTCTTGTATTTATAATCTATATTTTTTACTAATTTATAACCTATAACTTACACTCTTACTGATTGTATTTATCAGTTCACACCACAGCACTTAACATCTTAATTTAAAAAAGAACTAGTCAGATTTGATTCATGGTCTGGGAACTCTGTGATACCTATCTGTGACTGATAAGTATGTAAAAGGAGAGTGAGCATTAGGATTTTTAGAGCAATTTTATATTGTTGCAACATTTTCATAGTATTTCACAAATATTGTCAGTCTGCTCTGTATTGGAGGGAAATAGGGATGCTTTATTATAGAAATTTGGACATGCACTGAATTATTTTTTAGTTATTTTTGGCACCAGGGATTGAACCTAAGGGTGTTTAACCACTTGAGTGACCTCCCCTGCTTGCTTTTTCTTTCTTTCTTTCTTTCTTTCTTTCTTTCTTTCTTTCTCTCTCTCTCTCTCTCTCTCTCTCTCTCTCTCTCTCTCTCTCTTTCTTTCTTTCTTTCTGGCTGACCAGTTAAAGTTGTTTTATGTAAGACTTTAGTTTTTATTTTGTTTTTTTTTTAATTTTTAATTTGTTATATGACAGCAGAATGCATTACAATTCATATTATACATTTAGAGCACAATTTTTCATATCTCTGATTGTACACAAAGTAGAGTCACACCATTTGTGTCTTCATACATGTACTTAGGGTAATGATGTCCATCCCATTCCACCATCTTTCCTACTCCCATGCTCCCTTCCTTTCCCTCCTTCCACTTTTCCCCTTTGCCCTATCTACAGTTCATCTAATTCTCCTATGCCCCACCTCCCATCACATTATGAATCAGCAGCCTTAAATCAGAGAAAACATTTAGCATTTGTTTTTGGGGTATTGGCTAACTTCACATAGCATTATATTCTCCAACTCCATCCATTTACCTGGAAATGCCATGATTTTATTCTCTTTTAATGCTGAGTAATATTCCATTGGGTATATATACCACAGTTTCTTTATCCACTCATCTACTGAAGGGCATCTAGAATGGCTCCACAGTTTAGCTGTTGTAAATTGTGCTGCTATAAACATTGATGTGGCTGTGTCACTGTAGTATACTGTTTTTAAGTCCTTTGGGTATAGACTGAGGAGTGGGATAGCTGGGTCAAATGGTGGTTCCATTCCCAGCTTTCTAAGGATTCTCCATACTGCTTTCCATATTGGCTGCACCAATTTGCAATCCCACCAGCAATGTATGAGTGTGCCTTTTCCCCCAAGTGCTTGCCAACATTTATTGCTGTTTTTATTCTTAGTAGCTGTCATTCTGACTGGAGTGAGATGAAATCTTAGAGTAATTTTGATTTGCAATACTCTAATTTCTAGAGATGTTGAACATTTTTCATATATTTGTTGATTGATTATATATCTTCTTCTGAGAAGTGCCTGTTCAGTTCCTTAGCACATTTATTGATTGGGTTATTTGGTTTTTTGGTGTTAAGATTTTTGAGTTCTTTATATATTCTTGAGATGTATGCTCTATCTGACTTGCGTGTGATAAAACTTTGTTCCTAAATTGTAGGCTCTCTATTCACCTCCCTGATTGTTTCCTTGGTCAGGGATCAAGGAATGGCTTAGCCAAGGGGCTGTGAATCAGGATTTCTCTTGATATTGCAGTCAAAATGTGAAGCAATAGAATAGGTACCCAAAAGCTGGGATTAGTTGCTTGATGCTGATAGCAGCACACATTTTAAGATTAGCTTTGGCAACAAGGCAAAATGCACATGCTTGCATTATTCATACACATACACATAACTATTTGTCCATTCTCTTGTTACACTTATTACTGTTATGTTTTTATATTCCAAAAATAATGATGCAGTGAAAATCTTTTCAAAGATCTCATGTACATGTACAAAGGATTTAGTGAAATATGTATACACACACGTATGTTTCACACACATATATATAGTGTATATATATACACACACTGATAAGTGGAAATGCCATATCTTGTGTCCACATCTCCAATTATTGCTACTAAATTAACTGGTGTTGAATTTATGACTTGTGTGTGGCCATTTTAATATCTGTTTCAACCAGCAGTAGATGAGAGTTCCCATGTTAACTATCTTTATTGAATTATGGTATATCACAGTTCTCATTTTTTGTCAAATTTGATGGCTATGAAATAAAATATTGTCATTTCAAATAAGTTATTACCTAATTATTAATGATTTTTAAGCAACAGTTCACATTTATTTTTTCATCATATTTCTCATCTCTGAATGGGCTTGCTTTTCAAGGCTTTTACTGTTGGTTTATTGTGACTATACATTCTTTGGGGATTTTTTTTTTATAATCTGTTACAAAACTTTGACTCTGTATTGCCCTACAAAAATTGTGTCCTGTCTATGGTATTTTTTGTTTGCTGTTTAGGTATGTTTTAACAGATATAAATTTATACTAGTTTTCCTTTATTACTTGTACTTTTGGCATTTTTCTTGATGCATTCCACCTAACCTGAGATTAGGAAGATTTTTCTCTTTCTCTGTTTTTTTTTTTTTTTTTTGTACCAGGAATTGAACCCAAGGGTGCTTAACCACTGAGTCACATCTCCATACCATTTTATTTTTTAATTTTGAAAGAGGTCTCCCTAAGTTGCTTACGGCCTTTCTGAGTTGCTACTAAGGCTGGCTTTGAACTTGTGATTCTCCTGCCTCAGACTCCCAAGTTGCTGGGATTACATGTGTGCTCCACTGAGGCCAGCTTTCTCTCTCTCTCTCTCTCTCTCTCTCTCTCTCTTTTTAATTATCCATGTAGTATTATTTGTAGTTTTTATTTTTATTTTTTATGTGCTTCTTAAGTTTATTTTTTTACTTGTTCTAATTAGTTTTACATGACAGTAGAATGCATTTCAACACATCATACATAAATGAAGTATAACTTCTCATTCTTCTGGTTGTACATAATGTAGAATTACTCCAGTCATGTAATCATTAATGTACATAGGGTAACAATGTCCAATTCATTTTATTCTCCTTTCTACCCACTCCCCTATCCCCTCCCTCCACTCCCCTCTGTCTAATCCAAAGTACCTCTATTCTTCCCTACACCCCCTGCCCTTGTTTGAATTAGCATTGGATCATCAGAGAAAATATTCAGCCTTTGTTTCTTTGGGATTGGCTTATTTCGCTTAGCATGACATTCTCCAGCTCCATCCATTTCATCAGTTCTTGAAGTTATAAAAATATACTGATGCTCCAGTTCCTTGATATAAAGTGGTGAGATATTTGCATATAACTTATGCAGTTCCTCCCATATAATTTAAATCATGTCTCAATTAGTGATAATTCCTAATGCAATGTAAATGCTGTGTAAGAAGTTGTTATAATGTATTGTTTGGGGAGCCAGAAAAAGAACATTGTACATGTTCAATACAGACACCATTTCAGGATTCCACAGTTGGATGAATCTGCAGATGCAGAGCACACAGATATGGAGGGAGGGCAACTATGTACTCACTGGAGGGTTGGATTTGGAATCTGGAACTGTATTTCACTGGTAGAAATCCTGGCAGAAGAGGCTTAATTTGTGCTGGAGCCCTTCACTGGAGAGGCACCTTCTGATTTAATGGGAAACTTCCTCAGCCGGGCAGAGGCAGCCTGGCATGGCTGGAGCCTCAGTCTGCAGTGTGATTCTTCACCTCTCTAGGATTATAAACTTAAGATTCCTAGAAAAGACCCTATCCCATACTGCTAAATCCTGAACAAAACAGTGTTTAGTATATACCTGTTTCGTAGATGCCAGACATTTTGGTGCTTAAATGAAATGATTGCATGTACCATGCTCAGCCAAATGCCTGGCACAGAATAGATAATAAAAGTTAACTTCTCTGTTTTCCTCATGCTGCTGCTGATGTGTTGGGAAGTTCAAATGTGAACTCGCCTGAAGATAGAAAAATTAAATCATCTTAATATACTTTTTAGTTATAGGCAGGTTGCATAAGACTTAATATAGCATGATGTAGAGGTAGTGTATTATAATGGTAGGAACAGAGAACATTGAACAAATATTTAGAGTACAATAATGTAAGTTCAACTCGCAGAACTACTTACCATTTATCCCTGAGCAAAATTTTGGGGGATTTATTTGTTTCATCTACAGTGGCAGATGGATGAGATCATCATCATGTTTATCAAGCCTTTAAAATTCTGAGACTTATATTCCAGCTTCATTTGCTTCTAATTTGCAATAATAATTAAGACACCTTCAATGTTCACTTCTTCATGTGACTCATTGTAGAAAGGGGGTGAAAGCAAACTATGAAGAGATTTTCTTATTAATGATTTGCCTAACATTTGTATTATGAAAAGTGAATTAAGCAATTTAAAGAAAGATACCATTAAAGATGAGGAAGGTACCTTAGGTACTTTTTATTGTTGTTTTTGTGGAAAGTGTGAATTAAATCCTGTTAACTTGTATTATTGGTGAGGTTTTCCGTGGTGACAACTGATTATTTTCCTAGGAATAAAAAAACCTTACAAAGCTTGTTGGTTTTGTTGTGCTTTTGATTCTTACAGCTAGAATCCTTGAACACAGTCTTGAAATTTAGAAAAGATGCTGTGAGGGATTGAAAAGCATTGACTCTTTCAGGGATGCAATAAGTAGGTACAGTCTCTGGCAGGAAAAAAAACCCAACAGATTTTACAAAACTAAAATAGAGATAATTAACTGGACTTATTATGAATGTACCTAGCTAAAAAGAGAAAAATCAGTAGACAAAAAATTGTTATATACATGCACACACACACACCGAGAAGTCATTTAAAATCCATATGAACACCAAGGCAGGGTTTTAGTTATTTATTTTATTTTTATTTTTGATATCAGAGTTTGAACCCAGGGGCACTTAAGCACTAAGCCACATCCCAGCTCTTTCAAATTTTTGGAGACAGGGTCTCCCTAAGTTGCTTAGGGCCTCTCTAAATTGCTGTGGCTGACTTTGAACTTGGAATCCTCCTACCTCAGCCTCCCAAGCTGCTGGGATTTGGGGCATGCACCATTACACTCATCCTTTTAGCTATTTAAATTGAGCTTTTAAAAAAGAACATGAATTTAAGTTTGTGTCGAATATTAACTAGTCACTTTTCTATTAACACTAATGATACAGCAATACCAGTGTTTGAATTTGACCTATTTGCTTGCAAGGAGGAAGAATTGTGTAGGATTCTTTCAGAAAGAAAAAAGAGATTTTGCTATTATTATGGACACAAGAACTTTGCTTTGACTAGGTAGGCTAGGATAGGCATAGGAATAAACATATCCTTCCGTCTCTAAGTCTTTGTGTCTTTGCATCCATGTGTTTCATTAAAAAAATAAAATAAAATAAAACCAATAAAAGGGAAATTTTATCCTCATTCTTGTTTTCTGTTTCTTCATTGCTCATCTTTTCCATTTGTATATTTTCCTTCCTCTGGATTATCCTTGTCCCCTGTCAACATCACACATTTTTTTTTCTTAAATGATATGTTAATCTTATCTGCTTATCTGTACAAATTGGGACCTTTTCTCTATGGAAGAAAGAAAAGCTTTTTTCTTTTTCTCTTCTCAGAACACCTCCATCATTGGGAAAATGTGACTACTGTGGTTCAGGAGTTCCAGATCAGGACCACTGAGCATCTATCACTCATTCGTATCCTCTGATTCTTTTGTTTACTTTCTCTTTATGTTGCTTTTAGTTTCAGTTCAGAGGGAAAGAAAGGAACCTTGATTTCTAATACTAAGTCATATTATGATTTTATTTGAATTATAGCTATCAGAAATTCCCTTTTGACTTCTGTGTATGTTTATCTAACTGTTCAAGATTTATTAAGTAGTGAGTTCCTGCTGGGAATGATTTCTGACCCCAGGGGACATGGACAACATTTTTAAAACATTTTTGATTGACTGGACTGGACAGGGGATGTTACTGGCAACTAGTAGGCGGAGTCTAGGGACACTGATATTATTCTATAATGTGACGGATAACCCTTACATGTACATTTTAAAAAAGAGAATTATCTGGTCCAAGACATCAATAGTACTGAGGCTGGGAAACTTTGCTCTAAGGAAGGTGAAGAGTTTGAGATTACTTATTACCTTCATAATAAGGAAACTCTTTTATTAACTTTTCTATCTGTTTATTCTCTGTTACATCCTTCTAGTTCCCCAGAATGAGATATAATCAGTGAAGGTCATTTTCAAGCAAGGCTCCATGGAGCATAGAATTTTGCCATTTGGAGTATTCAAGTTCCTTGGTCCAGTTGAAGCTGGTGTAAAGGAGAAAAAGTAATATTTTATTTCACGCATTACAAGGGTCATGGGTAGCACCTATATAACAAAAGATAAACAAGGAAAAAAAGCATAATGAAATTATTTTAAAACTTTTATGTGACATACGGCCTTCAAAAATAAAGACACAAAGATACAGGAAGAATTGTGTATTTTTATGCCTCAGTTCAATGAAGAGTGGATCCATTTCAATGTTGAAATGTGACTGGACAAAAGAGGGAGGATGACCTAATGATAATAAATTGGGGGAAATTCAGCAAAGCCTGTCTGTCCAGATTCTTGTCCGCCTCTAGGTTGCATCCTCCCACCCTGTATGGGGCAGGACATCTGTCACCAAAGGGTCCTATGTCCCACTTTCAGGAAAGGAAGGTCAAAGAATTCCTTTATGACCATGCTTTACACAGAAAAGGAAAATAAGATCAGAGTGACCTTCCCACTTCTTCAGCTCTCAGTGGCCTGTGGTGCTAGATTTTGGGGTATCATGTTCTGAGTCCTGACACAGGGATGGCCCAGAATAGTATCAACCAAAATATATAAAACATGGACATGTTAGTCCTCATCTTTAAAAATGCAGTAGTAGAGTAATATTTTATAAAGGAGTATGGTTAGGCAGGAATTATAAAATATTTTCAATATAAAAACAAAGCATATAAAATAAAACATTCAACATCTACTGCCTTTGTATTGATAACATAAATCCTTACATTTTTTTTTTTTTTTTCTGGTCATATAGCTCAAGAATGTTGTTGAAGATACCTTGTCCTCATATCTATGAAAACTCTGCATGCTTATTAACTTTGAGGAGGAGGAAAGATAAGTAAATGATGTATTAGATGAATGCGTGGCTTTCCTCTTGCTTATGCATCTTTAGGTTCCATGACTCTTCTAGGAACTCTTCCTAAACTTGTCTTGACAAACAATTCTCAGAGGAACACAAGCTAAGCAGAGAAGTCATCTTGGATGTTAATATTTCTTGTAAGAGATGCAGGGGAACTGTTTTCCAGGGAGCCTAAAAGGAGTTTCAGAAGCAAAGCCCATAATGACTTTAATGGAACTGGGCTGTACAGTTCCCACACAGCTTGCCAAGTATTTCTCCCTGAGACTCTGGTTATTAACATGAGTGACAAGCTGGAATTAAAGCTTTCTAATATTTGAAAGTATGTATTAAGAAACTGTTTATTAAGAAATTTTTGCATATTCTGGGCCTGGTTTCCCTAATGATATCTTTATAGAGAAAAGCACATTACCCATGAGGACACTGAGGCAATGATGTCCTCTCACATTAATTCAGTCCATGTCTTCAGGTCTGACCCAATAATAAAGACAAGGGTTTGAGAAAGAGGAAAAAGTTTTGTTACTTTGCTAGGGAAGGAGAAGGGCAACAGACTCACATCACAGAAGCTGCCATTCCAACTGAAAACAGGGGGAGGAGGGAATTTAAAAAGGAGGACACAGGGCTGTTTTCCAGGATCATTATCAGCAAATCTAATTAATATTTACCTTATCTGAAAGAGCTGTTGTTCCAATTTTCAGATCCAGAGTTTTTTTACCCTTGTGAACAGAAAATAGAAGGGCAGATACTCCACAAAGGACAAGAAGAATATTAATCTTTCTTTCCTCACAGTTGTGGAGGGGATGAGGGAGAAAAAGAAAGGAAAAAATATCCATTTAAAAATAAGCTGCCAGGGGTTGAGTAACAAGATTTATATTCAGAGCATAAAATGGACCTCTGTTATAGTATATGGAAGAGCCTTGTACATGAATTCGGAAAGACTCTACTTTATAGAGTCCTGCTTTTCTCACTTAGTATTGGATTATACAAATAGGACAAGTCACACATTTTGGGCCCTTTTCAGCTTCATGGTAAGACTTGGTGTCCAACTTCCTGCAGCTTGACCTGGAATATTGATGTGCTTATAGCTGTTGTATTCTGGAATATTGTTGTGCATGTAGCAAAATAGTATATGGTACCCTCATACCAGGATTAATTTGAGTGATTATTTGGACAGGTCTCAGATACAGAAGCTCTACCAACAGAGCAAAAGTGGCTCTCTGTGAGGGAAACTTATTATTTCTACAAAGGAAATCTCCATTTGTGAGGGTATGCCCTGCTCTGTACAAGAAAGAGAAGGATGGCTTTAAAATGCTAGAAACTTACCAGTGAGAAGGCACAGCTCAAATCTTTGGGACAACCCTTACCCTTGCTTCCTTGCTTATCCTGGATATCTCCCCATAACTAGCCTTCTCCATACCTCTTTTGTTTCTATGGACAATGCTATGTTAAACTGAATTCAAAGTCATTTATTTAATTTCTCTGAGTATCTCCCACATATTCATGAGGTATGCATATTAGTAAATGTCAGGATCTTTCTTCCTTCCTTCTTTTCTCCTCATTCCCTCCCTCCCTGAATTGAACCTGGGATGCTTAACCACTGAGTCACTGAGTCACATTCCCAGCCCATTTGTATATGTGTATATATGTATATATATATATATATATATATATATATATATATATATATATATATATTTGTCAATTGTTGGGGATGCAAATCACGTCAAGATGGCGCCTGGCACTTTGCCAGGAGGAGTGGTTTGTAAAGCAACGCCAGCGAGCCATTAAGATGATGAGGATTCCTTATTGGCTGACTGCTGTATCTAGCTGATGTTAATTGAGTCAAGCTGTGTGTAATTAGTTAAGTATATATACCTCTGCTGTCCCACAGAGAAGCCGCTCCTGCTACCTCGGGTGCCCGCTACTTTGAGTTCTCGCTCAGTTCCTGCTGAATTCACTGGAAATAAAGTAGTTCCCGCTTCAACCTTCAAGTTGCTTGTCACCTCTCTAGCCCAGCCGGACTATGGCAGTCAATGGACCTCTATTGTATTTATTTATATGTAGTGCTGAGGATTGAGCCCAGGGCCTCACCCGTGCGAGGCAAGCACTCTACCACTGAGCCACAACCCCAGTCCCTTCATTTTTGTTTTCTGACAGCAGAAATCCAAAACTGTTACCTCCAGATTACAAATTAGAAAAGTAGATGCTTCTCTATAAAACATACAGAAGTTTTTTTGCCTTACCCAAAACAGTGATCCCATCTTTCATTGCTGTGTAGGGTATCTTCTCTTACTATTATTGCTAAGCCTATGAGGCTCTCCCACCAAAGATTTTCCTCTGAGTCCTTCAACATACCACCACCAAGTACTTTCGTCCAAGTCCTTCAACATACAAAAACCTCTACTCGATTTTCTTGAATTAGATGCTAAAAGACCCAAGAATTAAAGTTTGCTTATTCATCCATATTAGCCTCCAAACTAACAGTACCTGTGTCTTCCAAGTTTTCTTTATTTTTTTAATCATATTTCTCTCAATACATCTGACTCTATCATGAATTCTAGAGCTATCACCTAATTGGAAAATCTATCTCCTGGAGGAACAAAACATATTAACTGATGGCCAATAGTGTTAGAATCTTTTCTGTGTATTTATTTGCAACCATGGGCAGGAAAGAGAAGAGTCTGATTTTAAGTGATTTACATATTAAGATAAGAAAAATATTCAAGAAATTCATTAATTTCACATTTTGTTCAGCTGTAAATTGTTCTGAAAAGGAGTTAAAAAACAAAACATTTTATGAACATTATATGACTTGAATAGAGCAAGATATTCTCCTCCCTAAGAAAGTCACCTTTGAATGGCAAGAAAGAAGCAAGATGTTCAGTATCTGGACCCAAAGTGAGCTAAGTAAAGGAAAACACTAGAGCAAAGAGAAGAACCATACCAGGATATCCAAAAGACAAAAGGAGTTCAGAAACTGTGCACCAAGTCAAACATGGGGGGAAATGGGAAGAATTAAAGTAGGAGACGTAGGTGGGAGAGATTGCATGGGGTCTTACAAAATAAGTGGTTTGCACTTCACCATGTATCATAGTTATATTTGTTGGCTTTAAGTATGGAAGAATTTGGTCTGATGTACAATGTTCTAGAGATTTCATTGACTCCTCTACGGAGAATGGATTATAGAGAGGCAAGAGAGGAAGTGGTGAACTTGCAAGGGATTTTCCAGAGAAGGGGTATGGAGGGAGGCTGAGCATATGTAGGACTGGAATAATGGAAACTGAATATAGACAAAATTAGGGTAAATTATTCAACTGCCTTAGTGATGGATTATCTTGTTTTAGAGTCAGGGTGAGGGATGATTCAAAAAGAAGAATAGATACTTCCTAGTTTTGGGGTATAACTGGATGGACTGTTGTCCTTTTCTGAAATGGAGTGGGAGAGGAGAGCTTGGAGTAGGGTAAGTGGATAGTTCTATTTAAAAATTTAAATTTAGAGTCTTGGGTTGTGATTCAGTGGCAGCAAGCTTGCCTAGCATGTGTGAGACACTGGATTCAGTTCTCAGCACCACATATAAATAAATAAAGGCCCATCTACAATTAAAAATAAATTTATGGATTCACATAATATTAGAGATTTTGTTTGGTTGTTTTTTTTTTTTTTTTTTTTTTGTGTGTGTGTGTGTGTGGTTTTTTGTTTTGTTTTTGTTTTTTTGGTACTAGGGATTGAACTCGGGATGCTTAAAAACTGAGCCATATACCAGCTCTTTTTACTTTTTTGAGATAGAATCTTACCAAGTTGCTCTGGGCCTCACTAAATTGCTGAGGTTAGTCTTGAACCTGTGATCCTTCTATCTCAGCCTACCTCAGTAACTGGGATTGCAGGTGTGTGCCACAGTGTTTAGCTCTTAGAGGTAGTTCTTACTTGCATACAGTGCAGAGTGACTACAGTTTCTCTTGAAGTTGAGCACTTATTTCTATAAGATCAATTTCAGGTTGTAGTCATTCATTTAACTGCCATATGAAGGAAAAAAATTGTATTCAAATAGAAAATTTACACATCTTCTGTAGGTGATTCCTCCTGGTAGTTAGATTCTATCTGTATTTATTACCAGTAGATAATTGATTGATATATAAATTATTTCCCGTCTAGTAGTGATTTTATTTCATTTTCTCCCCTCCTCTGGAAAAAAAAGGACTTTCTTGCCATTTGCAGTTCATCTCAATATTCCTTTACTCCATGTGAATATTTGCCCTTCTAACTTTTCCTTTGAATCTGTTAAAACATTTCTCTACTTCCTTCACATCATAGGAATAAAATAAAATCTTAGCATATGGTTACTTTCATATCTGTATAAAATTCATAATTTTGTCTTTACATGAGAATTTGCTCTTAACCCACATCTCACTGGTAGATCCTAAAACTTCACTCCCATGGTCAAAGGAAATTCCAAGATGTTGACCAATGAATTATTTTCAGTTTGTACCTTCTAAATCTTGTATTTATATGTGTGCAAAATATATATGAATTGTCTGTGTTTATAAGGTAACTTTGACAAATACATTTCACATAATGGAACTTCCCTAAATTAAGGTGTTTCACATGAAACCTCTAGAGTCAATTTTTCTAATATAATTACCAATACATAAATCAAATGACTCAGGTTATACCTCAGGACAAAGAACATTATGTCTTCCAGGAGGAAGGGAGAATTTTTTAGCTGTTTTAATCATCAATCCTTGAATTTCCACATGCCTTTTATGAAAATTTCAGGCATCTGCACACAACAGTATCAATTTGTCAATAATGAACGTTACCTATGATTGTTTTCAAGCAAATTCACATGTTGTCTCTGTTCTCGGAAGTGAGCACTTTAGTAACTAAGGTTTTGAGTGATGGTAACTCATTATTTTTAAGAGAAAACCTACTTGAAGCTCTATTTTATAACTATGTTAAAAATGTTGAGTTTCTGACTCAAATTGGAGAGGTTTATTTATTTATTTTTATCTTGTCAAGAAAGAAGAAAAAAATTAGGCTTCACTGACAAGGAAAATGTAAACATCACATCTTTGGCAAGTTTACTTTAAATATTTAGAAAATGATGATTTATAATTCAAAAAACATAACAATCTAATGTCATTTCCAGACCAGTATCCTGGAAAACATGTTTTCTACTTGGGTAGCACTAGTGGATCTATAGGGCACCATTTAGTTGTGTAAGTTTTTAACATTGGATATCTTCAATCATGAATTTTGTTAAATAAGAACAATCAATCTATAAAGTTTAAAATATTCTAACTTTTTAAATACCTATTCCAATCTTAAATCAAGTCTGGCCTATTTTAATAGATGTTTTAATATCTTATAAATTACTTTCTGAAATATTTTAGAGAAATAATAGGTGAAAATAATTTTGATTGCAAAATGGGAATCTGAGCAAAGAATTATAGATTTAATAGTAGTATACTAATGTACTTGTGACCTCTAGAAGAAACATATCTGTAAACAGACTGATAAGGTGGCTTGAGGATCACTGATTTTGTTTTGACATCATGATGACATAATCTCATAAGTTACCCAGAATTTATCAGATAATAAATTCTTTAAAAAAAAAAAATCTTAATTAAACCTACTTTTTCCAGGAAGGGTTGTCATTTTGGGTATATTTAGGACAACTTAAAATCAAAATACTGCATTGGTCATTGACGGTTATAGACAAAAACTAGTTTGTATTTCCTCTGGAAACTTAAGGCTGTCTACCATTTTTATGTTAAAATTTGACTTTATATTCCTTTCAAATAAAGCAGTAGTGGTAATTTTCTTACTTCGATAAGTACTTTGATTGAAGGAAGGATCCCTACAAGTATTACACATTTTATTTTTATTTCTTTAAACTTATTTAGTTGTATATGGACACAATACCTTTATTTAATTTATTTATTTTTATGTGGTGCTGAGAATCAAACCCAGTGCTTCACACGTACAAGGCAAGCATTCCACCACTGAACTACAACCCCAGCCCAGAATTACTAATTTTAAGTCTAAAACTTATATTGTTTTGATGATTGTGGTTGGACACGGGTAGACTTACAGGGGAATCTTTTCTATGTCTTATAGGGCATAATTCTAAGGTCTAAAGGGAAGTGATTGGATCCTTTCCATCACTGAGACAAAATAACTGAAAGAATTCAATTTAAAAGAAAAGGCTTATTTTGGCTTTGGCTCATAGTCTTGGAAGCTTCAGCATAGTTGGTTGGCTCATTGCTTTGGGGTCTGTGGTGAGACAGTATAGATAATGGAAGTGTGTGATAGAGTAAGCTGCTCACCTCATGTTGCTAGGAAGCAAGAGGAGAGAGAAAGGAAGGGACCAGGGTCATAGACTACCCTTCAAGGGCATGACCCCCCCCCCCATGACCTAACTTCCTGCCTCTAGGCCTCACCTCATATAGGATCCACTACTTCCCAATAGTGCCACAGTTTGGCAACCATGCCTTTAACACATGAATCTTTGGAGGGACACTTCCAAACCATAGAAGACCCCACACCTAATGTTTTTCAGACTGAAGTGATGAAGAATCACAACCTCTTACCATATTTGGTATTTCAGGAGTCATATTTCTCTTTATTTTGTACAACAAATATTTCAAAATAAAGCAAGCATCATTTCTAATCAAAGAATGGGTTTTCAGGGGACTTCTGCTGAAATTATATACTCTTTTGCTTTGTGACTGTATATAGACTCTATCTTTTGTTAAGTGCACCCAGATAAAATCATCTACTTTTTCCTTAAGGGAAAACTAATCATATTTGGTCAATCCAATAGGTTTCTCATAAGAAAACAGAATTAAATCATTACATGGGTGTGTCCACAGAACCTTGACTCTGTCATGAGTATTTAACCAAAAATTTCTCATGATTGAAGACTGGACTAGATGATGTCTAGTTTAGGATTTTTTTTCAGTAATTTCTACTACATGTTTTAAACCTGTCCCACAAATAGGGGTGATGTAAGTTGACTAAAAGAATGCAATAAATATTTGAAGGGTCTAGGGAAAGAAATGAATGGGATTTTTTCACTTCCAGGGAAGTCACTGTGGGGTGAAGAAGAGAGAAGGGAGGGGTCTGCTTTTCACCCCAGAAGTGTAGGAGTCTATTGCCAGCTTGGAAGAAAAGTAGCTGATATAGTTTAAAATTTGGAATGGATTATGTAGAGGGTAACTCTCACAAAGTTCCTTGAAAATAAACCTCTTCTTGCTTTTGTGGATATATTTAAGGTCTGGTCTATGATACTAGATGTTTCCTATATTTTCTACCTTTTGGGACAGAAGGCTGACCCAGCTTGTCCAATTCCCATTACTGTTCATCTTAAATTGTCACTTGTTTTTAAAGTAATTCTTTTCCATTGGTGTTATTTAGGGCATAAGTAGTTAGTTTGATATTTAGAACCAAAATATATTTAAAGATGGTTTGTAAACATAAAAAAGGGTTTTGACTATGCATCCTAAATATAGAAAATACTTAATGAGTATATCCAAAAGTAATTTTAGTCTTCAGAGCAATAAAATCATCCAGGGTTAATTTTAGTGGTGGGAATATGTGACAAAAACATTGTACCCAGAGTATTGAGATATCATTGAATTTCAGTTTTTCTTTCAATATTAGTAAATGCCTAATCAGTTTGAATTAGCATGTGGAACAGAGACCAAAACCTTCAAAGAATAGTTATAAAACTATATGTACATCATCTTTAAATTTCAACCATATTAAGGGAAGCTGTGTTCCTGTTCATTTCCCAAATGGCAACCAAATGGTCTAGGAGACCTTGGAATATGCCATTGGGTTATAGGCACATATCTTTTCCCCGGTAGCTTAACAAGTCTGGAGACTTGTGTTTATCCAACCAGACTGTTTCAATTTTTTAACTTAATATATTACTAATTTTAGGAGGATGGCGGAGTAGAAATACTCTTGAACCAATATTCCTCTGAATCTCTTCTCCAACTGAACTATTTAGGTGTATTTTTCTTTTTTAATCTTAAAGTATCATAGTAAAACTTCACAGTTATATGAAGAAGAAAAATAATGTGATTTTGGCACCATTTTCAAATTTAATTGTAGAAAACTGGTTTGCAACATTCTGAAACAAATCTTTTTTTTCTATTTTTGAAAAATATTATATGTTTAACTGAAATGACTGAGAACATAATGCCCAAAATATAGCAATATGGTGTGCTGATTACTTTGAAATGTAGGAGATCAGGAGGTCTCAGAAGCAAGGTGTCTCTGACCTTCTCCTGTCCTCATTTTTCTCTGCTCTGCTTTCTTTTTCCCCAAGGTGGACCAAAGAAACCAGGAACCCTGTCTTTCCTAAAGCAAACTGTGAAGCCTGGAAAGGCTTTTTTCTGACCTATCTCCCCTGAAAATAAGACCCTTTGCAACAGTGTCCCAGAGATAGGCAAGTTATATAGAGAGGCCAAGAACCTAACTAAACAGGTCCTGCTGGGTCTCCCCCAGTGTGTTCCCGTTAGCTCATAGGCTTTCCATCTAATCACATCCATTTCTTTCATCCTTTCTTCCTGATTTTCGATTTTTTCATTTGTTAAGTTTCCTGTGTCACATCAAACTTTTAAAAATCAATGTGGTGGGCTTTTCATTTATTAAACTATATTTTGTGATGGAGAGGTCAGCCATTTTGGAAAAATTGTCTCTTTTATATTCAACTACTGTGGGAGGAGTAATTAATATTTAGATACTTCTTTTTAGCTGTATTGGCATATTAGAGCATGTAGAGTATAAGAAAAAATAAACTAAAATTATACATATGTATGACACATATAAGGCACAATTATATCAATATCCCATTTATATTTATTTTTAATAATGATAATAAAAAGTAGGCAATCAGACAAGAGTATGATAATCACAGAACAATCTCAAAAATTTTTTAGTAAGTAATGTCACTTGAAGTATGATGAATAGCTTGTGTTGAAACCTACAACCATAATTGTTTATTAGTAATAGCCATCCTTAAACTTAGTGGTTTTCTTTGTAAATTATGTATTTTAAAATACTTAGGTGCACCAAAAATATTGTTTTATATTTTTATCACTATTAAAAAATAAGTATTTCTACTAGTTTTCCTTTGGGTTTTCATTTTTCAGAGGTAGAAACTGTGACAAATTTTTCAGTTCCACAAAACCAGAACTCGTCCACCATTCTCCATTCAGTCAAAGGCACAATTCATCTATAAAGTGTTCTCATTGTGTGTTTCATGTAGAGAAAGGAGCTAATATGTCGTAAACATGCTGCAGTTATTTTCCATTTCTTCTGGTTTCTGCAGCAATAAAAGGAGGGACAGAGTTAAACATTTATTTACTTGTCAAACTGGATGAAATTCTTCAACAATAAAAATTATATGCTACCTTAACCACTTTAGCAATTTTAGCTATCTAAAAGAAAAAAAAAAGAGATTGATTTTTGTTTAGCCACTTTATTTTTTTATTCAGTGGATAGCACTTCTTTTTTTCTCTCCCTAGACATTTCTCTGTCTAAAAATTAAAGGGTTATTTTAAAACCATTCACAGTTTCTGGAAAAACTAGTATTCTTTAGGAAACTAAGCAACTGCTAGCTATATATGAAGGTGTTAAGAGAATAGGTACATTCTATTTAAGTACCATTTATTTATTTATACCAGTGATTGAACTCAGGGGTGCTTATCCACTGAGCCACATCCCTAGCCCTTTTATATATTTTATTTAGAGAAAGGGTCTTGCTAAATTACTGAGACTGGATTTGAACTCATGATCCACCTGCCTCAGCCTCCAGAGCAGCTTGGATTATAGGTGTGGGCTACCATGCAGGCATATTTAAGTACTTTTTAATGTGTTGGTATTCTTTTTTTTAAGAGAGAGAGAATTTTTTAATATTTTTTTTAATTACAACAAAAATTTATTTGCAGTAATAAATGTGAGATTTTTAAGTTAAAATTTTTAAATCCATAACTGAAGTTTATTAATTAAACAAAATTTCACTTACTAAGTAAGAATATGGAGGGTGATTTAACTCAAGAAGAAAATATTAGAGGTGGATGTTGCAGGGGGATACTTTGGATATTTCAGATGTCTATTTGGATGTTGCTAAAATTAAACTTCATTTTAAAAATTTTAGAGGATAGAATGACTAAGAAAATGGCTTTGGAAATTTTGTCCAAAAAAATGGTGAATATTGGCTGGGCAATAAAAATCTTCACCTATTGACTACACAAGGTAAGTTTTGCCTGATAGCAAATTCACTTGAAATACAATAGAAAACAACACTAAAATGTTTTCCACTAAGCCATAGGCAATTGAATAAATTCAGTAACTACTATAATTTGCAGATGGTAATGATATCTATTGAGCAGTAATCCCTTTTGCAAATTGTGGCTGCTTAAAACTAGGAAGAAAGGAAAAGAAACTAGAACAAGGTTGGGAAGGAATTATTATCTCATATATATATTCTATTTCTCGAAAGGAAATGTAATTTTTCAGTTTTCGGCAGACATAACATCTTTATTTTATTTTTATGTGGTGCTGAGGATTGAACCCAGCGCCCCGCACATGCCAAGCGAGCATGTTACCACTTTAGCCACATCCCTAGCCCTCTAATGTGTTGGTATTTTTTTTAGAGAAAGAGAGAGAGAGAGAATTTTTTAATATTTATTTTTTAGTTTTTGGTGGACACAACATCTTTGTTTGTATGTGGTGCTGAGGATCGAACCTGGGCTGCATGCATGCCAGGCGAGCACGCTACCGCTTGAGCCACTTCCCCAGCCCCATGTGTTGGTATTCTTAAGCCTTTCAGATATTGCAAAAAAAAAAAAAAAAAAAAACCATGAAAATGGGCAGGGCACAGTGGCACATACCTGTAATCCCAGAGGCTCAGGCTGTTGAGGCAGGAGGATCACAAGTTAGAGGCCAGCCTCAGCAATTTGGTGAGACTGTAAGCAACCTAGTGAGAGTCTGTCTCAAATATGAAATAAAAAAATAAAGGCTTGGGGATGTGGCTCAGTGGCTTAGTGGTTAAATGCCCCTGTGTTCAATCCCTGGTATTTAAAAAAAAAAGTGCAAATGGACAATTAACTGGAAAGAGTACCTTTTTTGGAGGGGGGGAGCGGAGGCATGAATGTATGACATCATATTCACTTTTTTTTTAAAGACAATTTTAAATTATTTGAGGAAAAAATTTACTGATTCTATAGCTGGAACCAAGGACAGACATATTTTAAAGTATTCACTTCTCTGATGTGGAAAATAAATAAAACAACTGAAATTTAGACAAGGAGAAAAGTGTCTTTCATAGCCAGCAATAGTGATGAAACTTTCCCAAGAAGGATCCTTTCATTTCAGGTCTTCTTGGACCTAGAGGAAGATAACTTTTTCTGCAAACAATTTACACTTTTAGACATTTCCAAGATTCTGTGGAATGTGGGTTTCTATAGTTATCAGATATCAAGCCTTATTAATGAGAACATATTTTACAGATTGACCATGCCATCTGCAGACACATCTATAACTGGGTCAATATTGTTCTGGTTACATATTCTTGACTATTTTCTTTTCTTTCTTTCCCTTCCTCTTCCTTTCTCTTAAACATGAAATCTAGAAGAGTTATTTTTGTGGGAGTGTTTGAATTCTAGATTACCATTATCCAAAACACATTTCCAAATTGACTTGAAATGGAATTTTTGTTCCCAACATTGTCTAAAAAAGAAAAAGAAAAGAAAAGAATGGAAACTACATTATCCACATGAGAAATGTGCCCATTTTCTTTGAAGCAAAGAAAAACAGATAGTTTAAATATTATATTTAAACCTGGTGTGGTTACACACGCCTGCAATCCCAGAGACTCAGGAGGCTGAGGCAGGAAGATCACAAGTTCAAAACTGGCTTCAGCAATTTAGCAAGGTCCTAAGCCATTTAGCGAGACCCTATCTCTAAATAAAATTTAAAAGGTCTGGGGATGTAGATCAGTGGTTAAGCGCCCTGGGTTCAGTCCTTGGTAACAAAAATTTAAAGATATACTTGGAATAATTGGTGTCCCCCAAGCTCATGTGTGAGACAGTGCAAGAATTTCCAGAAGTGAAAGGATTCGATTATGAGAGTTGTAACCTAATTAATGTATTAATCCAATGAATTAAATGAGTGATAACTGTAGGCCGTTGGGTTATGACTGGAGGAAGTAGGTCACTGGGGGTGTGCCTTTGGGATTTGTATTTTGTTCCTGGCAAGTGAAGCTCTTTGCTTCTTGGTTGCTATGTTCTGAGCTGCTTCCTCAACTGGGCCCTTGTGCCATGATGTTCTGCCTCACCTCAAGCTCAGAGCTATAGAGTCAGCTGATAATGGAATTAACCTCTAAACCATGAGACAAACTTTCCTCCTCTTTAACTTGTTCTTGTCAGGTGTCTTGGTCACAGCTATGAAAAAACTGACTAAAATATGAAGCTACAACATTAATATTAGTCCTTTACATAAGGGGTAGAGAAATGGTGATCTATGAGCCAAATCAGGGTCACAGCCTGTTTTTTCTAATACCTGTTTCAAATGGTTTTACATTTTTATAGGGCTTAAAAAAGAGACTGATGGAAACCAAATAGCTCTCCAAACCCTAAAATCTATACTCTGCCTGTTTAAGAAAAATTTTTCTCTCCCTCTTTATATATAATATTATATATTTATTTTTCTCCCTCTTTATATATAATGTTTGTATTTATTTATTTTTATACTGAGGATTGAACCCAGGGGTGTTTAGCCACTGAGCAACATCCCCCAGGCTTTTTTTTATCTTTTACTTAGAGACGGGGTCTCTCCAAGTTGCTGAAATTGGGCTTGAATTTGTGATCCTCCTCGAATTTGGTTTCCTAGCTTCCTGTTTGAGTTCCTGAACATAATCACATTCTTATACAGTACAGATTAAGGGTTCTTTAAAATGGTATGTGCTGTGGGCTTTAGAATGGAATATGTTGCTTATGTATGGATGGAATCTTTTTTTTTATTATTGGTTGTTCAAAACATTACAAAGCTCATGACATATCATCTTTCATACATTTGATTCAAGTGGGTTATGAACTCCCATCTGCCCTTTATTTTTCACTTTTCTATATTTGATAACTTTGTGATTTACTTCATTTGTTTGAACCAACAGATATTAATAAACCATGTTTACAGGAAATAAAATAAAACCCCTGCCCTCAGTTGTTTACAGTTTTGTGGGAAAGACAGAAAATGAAATAGGCTTGATAATATACTGTCATAGTGAACACATACTACTGTGTAACATGTAGTAGGTTATGGCAGCAGACAAAATCAAATAGCGCATGTTATAGAAGATATTTAGGAGACTTCTTCTCTGCATGTTGGAGGATTTCTTAGAATTTTCTGGATTAGAAGTACAAAAGATGCAGCTCATGAAAAGTTCCAGGAGAAACAGAAATAAATGGTCCATTCTAGAGTAAGACATCGTACCTGATTAGAAAATTGTCTCTTTGCATGCAAATCTCTAGCTTCATATAGGTGTGAAGGGGCATCCCTGTGATTACCACCCTATTTTGTTTTCAAAGAAAGATAACTTTCTATTTCTCATAGTCAATCATGGCAGAAATAAAGAAAAAGAAAAGAAGGAGATGTTAGCAAAATATGCATTTTCATGACAGCAAATCTTTACACGTCTTGAGAAGCCCCTTTAAGTAAGAGGTAATTGTTCCATTTGAAAGTAAAGTTCACTGGCAGTGTCATTTTGAACTTATAAGCAATGTCAGTTTTCTTCTCTTAGGGGGTAAACGGTCAGCGGTGCAAGTCTTATCAGCAGTAACAGGGCACCACATGCAAGGGACCTTGGAGACCAAAGAGGAAAATTGTAACTTATTTTTTCCCAGTAGGTAGTTTTATTTACTTGAAAAAGCTCAATGTCTGGTTTCAGTGTGCTTAGTCTAAATGTACTATAGACTTTAGCCGCCCTAAGCCACCTATGACTACTTAAATTTAAATGAATTTTCAGTTAGATTAAACTGGAAATACAGTTTCTTTATCATACTGGCCATATTTCAAATGCTTACTAGCCACATGTAGCTGATGGCTACTGTGTTGAACAGTACAGTTCCTGGAAATTTCTAGTGTCACAGAGATTTCAGTTGGAAAGTGCCGACTTTTCACATCCATTAAGTTCTCTGAATAGCTGTCATTTGCCATATATGCACTCAGACAATGGCTCTTTATAATTGCACTTCAAGGGATAAATATTTGCACTGAATTTCTTATCTTCCCAATAATAAATTCTTCCATGGTTCTCTTTCTCAAATGGGATCCACAACCAGGCAAAGTGGTTACAACCCTGTTTGCTTCTCATTGTTTAGATTTGAAATGCTTTCATGATGTTAACATCAATACTGATGAGTACACATAACTCAACAAATCATGTCAATTTGAGCACAATCACAAAACTCTCACCAAATGTTTTCTTTGATATTAGGAGGCTGATTCATAGTGGGATGGGGAGAAGGAGCATGGGAGGAATAGACAAACTCTAGATAGGGCAGAGGGGTTAGAGGGAAAGGGAGGGGGCATGGGGTAATTAATGATGGTGGAATGTGATGATCATTATTATCCAGAGTACAGGTATGATGACACGAATTGGTATGAATATACTATGTATACAACCAGAGATATGAAAAATTGTGGTCTATATATGTAATAAGAATTGTAATGCATTCTGCTGTCATATATAAATAAAAATATTTAAAATTAGCAAATAACAGAACAACCTTTATTATAATTATACTTACTAATAATATTTTTTGAAAAAGTAAATTTTTCTTATATTTTATGTGGTAATGTTTAAAGTGTCAATAAATTTTGGCTTATTAAGGCAATGCACAACTAATTTATAAATTATCAATTTCCATTTTCTTTCTTAGTTTCCTCTGTCATGATGCTCACAGTTTTGGCCTCTTTCATTACTTACAGTAATTCTCTTATACCAGCCTACTTTGGAGATGTGACAGACTCGAGGGGAAATAGTCAAGGGCCAAATAATCAAAAACAGAAGTGATCATGTATTGCTATTTGATGCTTTATCTGTCAGATTTTACTGGTATCCAATATGTTTAAAATTTTAACCACTGATCTGCTATGTGATAGTGTGTGTGTGTGTGTGTGTGTGTGTGTGTGAACAATATGGTTTTTGCTATTTAACAATCTAAGACTTGGTCAATATGACTTTAAAGATATTATTCATATTCAACACAGTCAAATTTATAAACATGTGTGTTCCTAGTTAACATCCAGGATTTAGTTTTAAATGTCTGCAATAACAAATGCATAATGTTCTACAGTTGTACTTTGGGGCTCAGTGAATCCTCACTTAACAAGTTGTTATAAATATGTCCCTGAAGAGAGAGCCCAGCTTTTATATATATATATATATATATATATATATATATATATATATATATATATATATATATATATGTCAGTTCTGTGTTTCATTTTGTAATTTAAGAAAAGTAGGCTATCACAAACCTTGTGAGGGTGAAATAATGAAAGCTATCATTTTTTTCTTGTTACAGGGAAAGCAGAATACTTTGATTTCCTAGGAAATCATATCTAAGATAAAATTTCACTGAGTCAGGTTGAGGGATAGGTCATCTCTTATTATTGCTGATGTTATATGAAATCTATTTTATTAACACATTAAGTGTACATATTTATGAGATACACTGTGATTGTTCCATATGGCGTGCCTTGATCCTATTCATTCCTCTTTATTATTAAGGGTGTAGGGGCAGTATTCATTTAATCCTTTCAAGGATAAATTAATTCTAACTAATTTCCATGGGTGTTCATCAGTTTTACTTGTTGTAGACAAAGTGTCCTTCATTGAGAATTAATAGATTCTTAGAGTGAACTTTGAAATAGTTGAGCTACTTGACAGGGCATGCAAAACTTGTGCTTATATAGAGTGTGCAGGTTCATATCTTTTATCATGTGAATCAAGCTAGTTACTTTTTAGATTTGTCCTTTCTGCTACATTCCTGCTACCAGAGTCCTCATTCAGGGCCTCTGCATCTCTTGCTCTGGTGTGGTGGATCATGACTTGTCCTACTAAATAGCCTCACTTACATAACCATTAAAGAGCTCCAATCTACCAGGTGGAGAGGAATATAAGCATTTAACTGATTATCATGTCAGTTCTCTCCACTAGGATGCTCAGTAAATAGATGGCAAGGGAGTGAATGTATGAACAAAGGAATTATTTTTCAGTCTGTTCATTAATTTAAAAGAACTCATTTTAACTCAAACTTGTTTTCATATGCAAACCCATTCAAGACCAGATAATTCAATAGACATTTCTGAAAATTTGCCTTTCTATATTAACTTGTTTGGCAAACAATATTTATGATGAAAACATGAATCTAATGAAGTCATTATCAGGCTCGTCCCATTTGCAGTCATACTTGAAGAGAATGAAAAATATCCTCTTTTCATAGAGGAGGTGGTGGAGGAATAAAATCAGTGGGTAGGTAGGAAGCTGCACAGTATCCTGCCACCCAGGCTTGACAGCTCTGTTGCCCATGGGTAAAGCAGCTGGATGCTTTTGACACACTTTTCACAACTTTAGAGTGAAGTGATAAGGGCTGGTTAGCTAACTCAAAACCACTCTCACCATTGTGGTACATTTCCTACCAAACTTCCTCCAAAACTTGTTTCTGTTGTTTGAATAAATGGGAAAGAAAAGGGAGAAAGTGTAAGAGGAGAGAAAGGAGAGAGAATGAGAATTTAAGCTACAAAAAAATAGAAAAATAGTGGACCTATAGTATTTGTAATTTTGTATTCTACTGTTTTGACTTTTATTTATTTATTTATTTATTTTGGTACCAAGGATTGAACCCAGTGGTGCTCACTGAACCATATCCCCAGCCCTTTTATTTATTTATTTATTTTAAATTTTGAGACAGGGTATCACTAAGTTGCTTAGGGTCTAATCAAATTGCTGAGACTTGTCTCGAACTTGCAATCCTCCTGCCTCAGCTTCCTAAGCCCCTGCGATTAAGGCATGTTCCACCACACCTGGCTGTTTTGACTTTTAAGCCTAATATTTAGTGACTGCCAAGTACTCCTTCACAAAGAGACTATATTGAACAGGTTCCCCATTTTATTGAGAAGTTTGTTTTCATACAGCTGCAGGTCATGTGGCCTTGAGCAGTTGCTCCATTTGGAATCATTTTCTGATTACTAATGCTCAGGAGTGGAAGGTTCCTGATAGACATCCCCAAGTTTCTGTATCTGTTTGCATTAACAGCAGACAGACTTTAGACCAAGATGCTAATAAATGTTGCATTTCAGAGTGGTCATCTGTAAAGAGATTGGAAACTGTGTTATCATACTTGCGCACACATTGGACCTTCCTCTTGACTCACAAATTTTTTTGAGCACTTGACCATCTGTCCATTAAACCATGGATTCTCTTCTGAAGGGGATCCTGTCAGCTCTGGTGGTATTTCTGACATCAGAGAGGGAAGCAAGTATTTGAAAGAATGTAACTAGAGGCTACATTGGAAATGATTCATTGGAAATGCTCATTGGAAATGACTTGTCTTCCTTGAGAACTTGAACTGCAACAATCATATATAGTAGACTATTTTGGGTTTATGTACAAATTGATATGTGATTATCTTTCCCATGCATTCAAAGCCTTATTTATTTTGACTATATTATTCAGATACTGCTATCTGCAGGGTGCAGAGAAGATACTGAGTAACATGTCAACCTTGACACCACTGTAGATAGAACTCATTTGCTCTCCATTTCCACAGAGTGTGAATTACTTCCTTCCAGGGGATTTCCACTTTAGGTAAATCATTAAGTCTTTCAGGATACCAACAAACTAGTTAGCAAATTCCTCTTCAGTGAACTAAAATTTTAAACTCAGAATGGAAAGGAATAGGTCTGTATTTCATCTTCTTTATTTATATATGACCATCTCAATAAGAAATGGGTAAGGCCATGGATTCTGGAGAGGGATTTCTAGATGCAGAGCTTTTTTTTTCCCCACAAGATGTATAAGTCCTCTGTGTCTTTTTCAGTTTCCACATAGGTGATATATCTGATGTATTTGAGGATTGAATGAATTCAGACATTGTTTTAGCCAACTTTCTGTCACTATAACAAAATGCCTGAGATAACTTACATGGAGAAAATTTTTGTTTTGGTCCACAGTTTTAGATGTTCCACTCCAGGATTTTGTGAACCCTCTGCTGGGGATACCAAATGGTGGCAGGGAGTGCATGGCAGAGCAAACTTCTCACCTTATGGCTAGGAATCAAAAGGAAAGAGAAAGAGACCATGTTCCCACAATCCCTTTCAAGGACACATCTTCAAGGGCATACCTTCAGTGACCTCCCACTAAGTCTCACCTTGTAAAGGTCCCACCATCCCCCCGAAAGCCCTTTCCTGGGAAACAAGCCTCCAAAACATGAGACTTTGTGGGCCAATTTAATGTCCAATCTATAGCACTCATATTAAATGCTTAGACAGTTACTATGTTTCACCTATTATTTTTGCCATGTATTACTTTGATACTCATTAGAAAGATTGCACATCTTCCTTCCATGCAGCTGAAACTGGACTGTCCCTGTAATACCTGGGACCCTTTGAAATAGTGACTAACCTGGGAAAGCAGTTAATGGACTAGAATTATGGCCATTGGCCATTTTCTTAAAAAAAATATCAAAAATTGGTGCAATGAATAATCACATTTACACAGCTGTGTATGTGTGTGTGTGTGTGTGTGTTTATGATTTCATTTGAACTCCTAGAAACGTAAATATTTAGGGCCTTAAATTCATGATGTAGTTAATTGTTTAAGCAAGAAAATAGCTACATTGATTGATTCTTATTTGCTTATTGGAATTTGGCTTTGTAGACAAATACTAAGCTACAATTGGGGAAAACTGTGTTCAGTAATTTCTTAGCCTCTTAGCAGGAGGACCTTGGGTGGCACAATGCCTTTTTCTTAGGGTCTTATCCATATTGTGGATTTGGTAGTTTCTGTGATGTCTATGAGAGCTAACATTCTGTGATTGAATCTGCAAGGGTATTTTTCTCATGCTTCAAAGAATGAATTCTGCTTTTTGTTTCTCAGGAAACAAAATCATTATGATATAATACATTTTAGGAAAATTATTCTTGAAATTACCCATTGATATGTATTGTATAAGGGATAGATTATCTAGACACCACCAGACAACAACCCCGGGATAGATCAATTTCCTAATATAACAAGCTAATAAGATAAAATTTTATCAAAAGTAAGTCACATAGAAAATTGGCAATGGAGCTCATATCAGAATAGGTTTACTCTGACAATGGTTTTCCCAAAGAGTTTGCCCATTTAGCAATGCTATTGTTTATGGAAAGTAAGTCTAACTTTGGGAAATTCACCTTTTTTTTTTTTTTTTCGTACTGGGGATTGAACCCAGGGGCACTTAACCACTGGGCCACATCCCCAGCCCTTTTTATATTTTATGAAGAGACAGGATCTCCCTAAGTTGTTTAAGACCTCGCTAAGTTTCTGAGGCTGGCTTTGAACTTGTGATCCTCCTGCCTCAACCTCTTGAGCCATTGGGAATACAGATATGTGAGTCCGTACCCAGTGGAAATTCATCTCTTGATAGGGCCATGAACTCTATTCATGTTCAGTATATTTTCTACCATACAAAAAGATATTACACTTAGCCTATCATGTTTATTTCTGTGAGCTTATAATATTTATTGCACTGTTGTAGTCAGTCTGGTCTGCTATAACAGAATACTATACATGGGTAGCTTAAGCAACAGAAATTGTTTTCTCTTGGTTTGGGAGGTGGGAAGTCCCAGGTCAAAGGGTCAGCATGACCAGGTGCAGAGTAGAGGCCCGCTTCTTGTTTAGAGACATCTGTCTTCACATTCTATCCTCACGTGGCCAAGAAATAGCATGCTCTTTTGTGTCTTCTCTTCTAAGAGCAGTAATGTCATTATGACAGCTCTACCCTCATGAACTAATTAACTCCCCAAAGCCATATCTCCAAATATTATTACATTGGAGATTAGAGTTGGGGGTGGTTGGGACACAAATATTTAGGTCATAGCAGGTACTTTTCGGTTCTTGAAATAAACAGCATTAGCAGGTCATGTCTTTGTTCAGTAGGAAAATGCTCAGCTGTTGCCCAAATTGAGCAGTATCTCTGCTTCCAGGTGTTTAGTGTCATGTTATGCCTATGTCTACCTGGGGAACCAAGACAGGCTGGTCTAGTCTCAGTGTCACTCTTGTCCCTGCATCTCCTGGTTTACTGTTGAGCAAACACAATCACACATCAAATAGCAATGTTTCCATCAACAATAGACTGCATATATAGGTTGTATCTGAACTAAAAAAAAAAAAAATTTCCATTGCCTAGTGACATCATAGTCATCATTTTATCATAGTACAGTGTGTTTCTTGTGTTTGTGGGGATGCTGGAATAAACACATCTGCTACACTTTTAATCATATAAAAACATACAACATACAATCATAAACAGTACAAAATATCTGGTGAATAACTGCATTACTGGTTTATATATTTACTATACTATAATTTCTATTGTTATTTTAGATTATGCCCCTACTTTAAAAATTGTACTGTAAAGGAATATGTCATGTTATACGAAGGGTCACATTTATAGGTCTCTTGTGTACAAAGAGGACATGTTGAGTGATTGACCTATACCATCTAGGTCTATTTACATATACTCTATGATTTTCACACAATGACAGAATCACCTAACGATACCTTTCTCAGACTGTGTCCTTGTTAAATAGCACACAACTGCTCTAAAAGCTGCTCTCCATCTGTGCCTGTCCTTCAAAGTAAAACAGTATTTTGATGGTCCATTGACACATTGATCATAGAGGAGCTACATCTGACGTAGCAATTAGGGTTTAAAGTGAGCACTTAGGGTGAAAACTGAAAATGTCCTTGGAAATCCATTAAGTTAGACATAAGGTGAAGTGTAAATAGATTTGTATGTAGAACTCTAGGCAGTAAAATATGTATGCGCAAAATACAATATCTTTAAACTAGAATCACTGTCTGCACACACTGCAGAATGCTTACACCCACAGATATTCCCCAAAACCAATGCCCAGTATGGGTGTAGCTGATTCATTTTCTTCTAGTTAGGACCCTACTAGTTAGATTCACTAAAGGGCAGTCAGAGTCACTTGTTGTTTCTCTCCTTCCCTGTTTGTTTCTTAAAATATCTACACTTAGAATTCTGTAAATATAATGCAGAAATGATATGACTCTTATAAAACTTAGGTTAGCTCTTAGATGGATAGAATAATATTTCATAGGTGGTCACTTTAAGGCATTAGCTCAAAAATATTTTCTAACAAATCAGATTATTTATTGAGTACTCATGTTATAGACTTACTATTTGTGTCCCTCATCCTTCCCCCACAAAAAAGAAAGGTTTGTTGAAACTCTGAGCTCCAATGTGATAATATTTAAAGGTGAAAATTTCAGTAAATAATTAGGTTTATCAACAGATAGCACTAGAAAATAGTAAAGAAAAAATAGACTGGTAAATAAATAATCTAGAAATACCCTATTTTCTATAAAAAATTAAATCTACACCTGTAAATACTTAAAAAATTAAATCTGTAGTTTTCAAATACCTTGCATGTAGGTTAAATACTTAATTATTTAAAGTGAATATTAAAATTACTGAAATAAAATATAGGATAGTTTTTATAAATTAAGAGTAAATTTTCTTAAATGATAAATAAAGTTATAAATCCTAAATTTAAAAGTTGATATTTTGGTCTACATTGAAATAAAATATGTCCTTTTCAAAAAAAAAATCACTATAAACAACACTAGTTAAGTCACACATCGGGTATAGATATTTATAGCATATATAAACAACCTAGAATAAGTGTTTCAATTTTATAAAGAATTTTTATGTTAGCTCCCCAAATAGACAATCACTAATAGGAACATGGACAAAATATTCAGACAGGTAATTTTCACAAGAGGTCAGAATGAATGGGCCAATAAATAAATTGACATGATGTTTCATTTCACTAGAGTTTGGTGAAATGCATGTGAAAATAATAATCAGATGAGTTTCACACTGACAGATTGGTAAAACATTTTAAATCATTAAAATAATAAGTGTTGATAAAGATACCTAGAAAGGGAACTTAATTGTTGTCTGGTTAGGTTTCTAAACCCAATTTGCAGAGCAATTGCTATTATCTAGTAAATAATAATGTGCATATTTTCAACCCAGCTTCAACTGGTAATGATTCAGTAAAAAGCCTCCAGTATGTAAGCAAGATAATGCAAACAACTAAATTATGGGGTTATCTGTATGAAGAAAAAATAAGTACAACAGATACATTTATGAGAAGATCTTTCTTTTACTTAATTCTTTCATTTACTTATTAATTATTTGTTTTGCAGAGTCTGCACACTTCGTTACTTATACCAGTACTTCATGTCTACTAAAAAAGCAACAATACTGGGTCAATTATAAGAAAAAGAAAAAAATCTCTTTGTACCAATCCTGTATCTTACAATAAAAACCAGTAGGCAGGCTACAGAGGTGGCAGTGTTGGGGAAACTTCCTACTTGGTGGCTGAGTGCCAGGAGGAGCTGAAAGGAAAGAGAGGAAAGGGAACTTTTAGAGAGCAGAGGCTTGACTGGTTGTCTGGCATTCTCTTCCAATAGAACCTAATATTACAGCTAAAGTGCATCAGTTAGAACTTGATGCATCAATGTAATCAAATCTCAAGTTTAATAAAAGAGAAGACAAAAAGCAGAGCAGAAATAATAGCATATGTTAGGAGCTTATTTGGTGATGGGTAAATTGCAAATATTTTATATGCACAGTTTAAAGGTAAAATTTTGCTATATGTTGTTTAAAGAATATATTTTGGTAAAAGAACAAAAGTACATAAGAGTGGTAAGCACAAATTCAGGGGCATGGACAATGGGAGAGGGATGGTGGGTGTAGGGGTGAAATGAGTTTGAGCTGAAGATCAAAGAAAGCTACAGCTCTATCTGTGAAGATATAGTCCTTAAAAACAAACAACAACAGTTTTGAAGCAAATATGTCAAAATGAAGCTTCATAGTGGATATGTGAATACACATATTGCTTTTTTCCTGAGATAGCTTTTGGCATAGCGAGAATATTTCTAGTATTTAGAAATTTAAAAGTTGTATAGCAGGCACTAGGGGTGAAGCTTAGGGGTAGAGCACTTGCCTGGCATGCACAAAGCCCTGTACTAGGTTCCCAGCACCCTCCTTCCCTCCAAATATTGCCATTGCAGTTATTAGTGCAATATATTAACTTATAGCGCTGTGCCATGGCAGCAACAGAAGAGTAAATTACTCTATCCTAATAGCTCCAGTTACAACAATGGGTTGTTTTAAAATTATGACTGAAATTCACTTCCAAGAAACTCTGCACTAGCCACAAAGCTAAATTCATGACTTTTATATTGATCAGCTTTACTTTGAAAATAATTCAAAGATTAACGCTAGAGGAAACACTATGGAAAGGCTAAGTAAACTGAGAAGACTCAGATCATTTACGGATTCATTGCATATTTACATTTTATGTTTGCAGTTAGAAAAAAGAAGTTACGCTACACAATAGAAGAAGCATTAAGAAATATGTTTAAAATGTCCTGTTCAACAAAAAGTGCTTTAAATAAACTTGGTCAAGTTATGTATTTATTTTTAAATCAATAAAGCTGAAGACCTTACTTTATTTTCTTGATTTAGTAAGACAATTCTAGAAGCTTGATATGAACTTTCTGATATAAATGGAAATATAGACAATTAATGGATGCAAAGTTTAATAAGGAACTTCAAAATTTTTGTTATTTAATTTTCACAGTTACAGTTTGGTGCCACTTTATCACTTAGAATAATTCACAATTTTATTATGAAGTATTTATTTGTTGCAAGAAGTATGTTGAGTGTCTACACTGTTCCAGGAGTAGTTCTGAGAGCTGAGTAAGGAGGTATGAACAATGGATCAAAAAAAATGAAAAATGCTTGCCATAATCTGGTGTCCATATAGGAAAATGATCAACTAAAGGGTATTTGTGAATCTTTCTGACTTTAGGAAGAAAAGAGGAGTCTACAGAATGGCTGTCTTTGATACCTTATCATGTCACAAATTATAGAAAGGAAACAAACTGGCTTTTCATTTCTTATGGATGAAAAAGCTTATCGTTAAGTTTTGAGGGTATGCTAGCTGCAAATATTTTAGATGGAGCAGGAGAAAAAATATGGAATCTGCCTTTTAGTTATTCCAAAATAGCCTCTTTTCTATTTCTCTTTGCTGAGTCTGCTGAGCTTATTATTTGATTGACAGGTTTTCTATTTTTCCCTCCATAAAATTAATGTCTGTCTTCAGAAAAGCATTAAAATAAAATTTAAACCTTTTTTTTTTTCAGTGCTAGGAATTGAATCCAGGACCTTACATATTCTAGGCAGATGCTTTATCACTGAGGTACACCCTAACCTCATAAATTGACTCTTTCTTTATTCTTCTTTTATTGAGGTCTTTTGTGTGTGTGTCAGGCATAGTCCCAGGATCTGTGTGTCTACAAACACATAGCTCCTATCTCAGAAAGCCTGGGGTCTATTGGGGCCTTCTGCCAGTGCCACCTGCCACACAGTGGGATAGGTGCTCTGACAGAGGGATGCACATTTCTGAGTAGCAGTTGCTCCCTCCTTTGGGTACAGTAAGCTCTATAGTGGAAGTTATGTTTATGTTGGTTCTTTAAAAACAAGTAAGAGGTTGCCAGATAATGAAGTGTGAGGCTGGCAGTTCAAGCAGCTATTAACAATCTAAAGATTCATAATAATTGCCTATTGCGTTCATTGCTTCTGTGTGCTGTCAACTTCTGCATGCCTTTCAACCTTACAGTCATTCACTTGGCCATTGATTTACACCATTGACCTTCAAATATTTATTGCACTCTCTCTGTTGGCTATTTGCTAGCAATGTTAAGAAAGGTGATCAAAATGGATGCTAGACTTACCTGCATTGTAGATGTCAGCACCAATGGCTAGAATTGCCATTCACATAAATATTTCAGTCCAAAGGAATTGTAAAATCTTTGCATCATTATATTTAAAAGAGTAGCATGGTTTTTACCAAAAATATTTAGTCATATTTTAGAGTGAACAAGAACATTTCAGAGATTTTAGGACATACTGGATCTTAGTACAGAGTTTGATCAGAAGAATGGATAACTAGAATTCTTTGGGGGCTTTATATATCTCCTTGTTTTCAAAATGTCCAAATAATCCCATTAAGTACAATTTTGGGAGAATCCAACAGAATTTTTAGAGATATTATCTTCCTTGCTCCTGGTAGCATGTGTGTGAGGCATATAAAGTTCATGGTTTTCCCAAAACCACAGAAAGAATGTGTAATAGAATGCTAAGAAGATTGTAGCTTTCATTTTAACATGCCCTGGTGTATCTTGAGAAAGCGCTATAATTCATGCATGGTATTCAAACTTTTTTTTTCTCTAATACATATTTTATTATTTTATAATAACTTTTTACTATTTGTCTTTCCTGTAACCAACAGGCAAAGGTTTTCTTTGTTTTCCAGTATAGGAATAAAACTGTGGGGCCATGTATCTACTAATATGTAACTATTTATACTTCCAAAATATGGTAGATTTTGGCAACTATGAGTGTAGTTTTCTTATAACATAACTTTGATAAATTATATTTAGTCAAAAATACAGCATTGCATTTTACTTATTAGTGAAAACATATTCATTTTGGTGTTTAAATTAAGAAAAACTCCTACAAGAAAAGAAAGAACTAGTCATAAATTCAGATGTAATAGTAAGTTTTGGCATGCTATCCCCTTATAAAAACAACCATAGCTTAACACAGGAGAGCAAAATGCTATTGTTGTTGACTTCAAAATGCCACAATAATTGGCAGACAGTGATAGTCACATATTTCAGTATTTCCCACAAACCATACCAACTATTGCCAGTATTATCCAAGGATCTTCCATTTAAGTCATTGTTCATTTTTTACCTAAGAAAGCATCACACAGACTGTTTCCTTATAATGGAAGAACAGCTGATTTATATTATGGGGGGGCGGGAACAAATAGTATCCTACCCACAAATCCCAGAGTTCTGAACAACTACTACAGGTTGCTGGTGTTTTCAAGTTTGGGGGAGACTGTCAGGAGTCCTGAAATTGATTTTCAATGCCCCAAGTGAGGCAGTGAATCCTTAGAAGCAACATAATCCAGATCAGAATGAATTATTAAAGGAGTACTGGGGCTATTTTTAAATTGATATATAATTTGCATACAGTTATATATAATTTGCAGGTCTTATCTGCATGGCAGATACCAAAACATATGCAATTCACACCCCTACTCTGGCCCAGAACATCCCATCATGCCAAAAAGTTTCCTTATGTCCCTTTTTAGTCAGTTCGAAGCACCCTAGAGATAAACAGTTGCAGATTGTTTTCCTATTACCATAGTTTTGTCTTACTTTATGTTTTAATGCCATGGGGTTATAAGTAAGCAATTTTTATTCCTTGGGTTTTCAGTGTGGTGCTCTTGAGATCTCTCCATGTTGCTGCATGTATTCAGAGATTGCTGCTTGTATCATCACCAAGTAGTATTCCATTGAATAACTATACCACAGTTTTTTCTATTCTCCTGTTGATAACCTGGGCTGTTTTCATGTGGGACTGATGTTTATTTTTAAAAAATTGTCTGCAAAATCTACCATCCTTCCATTCCCTGTTATCCTAGGCCACATGATGAGAGTTCTTCTGGATGTCTAATTTTCCCACACTTACTTCATCATAATGCTAAGATTCTTCTATTCCTCACTTCTCTCCACATCTTTTCTAGGATGTACTTTTATCTGACCCCTTGTGAACCAAATCCCAAATTCAAAGACTTTTCTCCCTTTGTTTTGTGAAGATCAAATCCTGGCTCTCCCTGGAGAACCCTTCATTTTTTGTGGTTTTCTGAATCAATTGTATTCTGATTGTTACCTCACTTGCAACATGCTTAACTGTGGATGCTATGAACTGCATCCTCCTAACTCTTCCCTGGCCCCTTCAGACTCATATTGTCTCAATGACTTATTGTAAACCCCTCTCTGCCACTGGCAACTATTATCTCTTGTGCTCATTTATATTTATATTCTGAAATCTTAAATCTGGCTTCATCTCTGTTTGAAGCCCTACCATGTTCTTATATAATTTCATTGTATTTTGCTGATATGGAATGCCTTTAACCTCCCTTGTGTCTAATACCCACTATCAGCTGAGAGGTTGGTACAACTACTCATTAACTAGAACCACCTCTGGCACCATGAATTCAGACAGCCCACCATCTGGCTGCAGAGTTCTATTCTTCTAACTCTCGCCTTTATTAACTCCCCACAGCAACATACAACACACAGTTTCATGAAGATATTATTCCTTGGCCAATGTAATATTTTTCTGTCACTCCCTTACTTTATTTTGTGTTGCTACGACAAACTAATTGAAACAGGATACTTCCTAAGGAAAATAGGTTAATTTCAGCTTAGGATTCTTGTAAATCCAAATATCATGGCATCAGTGTCTAGAGAGGATGCCCTGGCTAGTATGACAAAGAAACAAAAAGGCAACTGGCCACGTACAGAAGGGGCTAAATTATGTGGGATGATCTTACTTTATAACTAACCCAATCCCATGAGAACTTCACTCATCCTTTCCAAGAGTGGTGCCCCATGACATAATCACCTTACATTAGGCCCCGCCTCTTAAAGATCCCATCACCTTTGATACCATGATATTGCAGGGCAACATGAGTTTTGGCAGGGACAAACCACATGCAAACCATAACACTCCCCTACTGTTATTAACTCCAAACCCTGCAATCCTGCATATTTTCCATGACTTATTATTACCTTTACCTAACTCTTTTGCTTCATTGGGCCTTTATTATATATAACTAGATAAACCTTGACCTAGGAATTTTCTGGTTTCCAATTTTCCCTGGGGCCTTTCCCTGGAATCCTGAAAGCTACTGGACAATTTTACATAACTGTGAAGAAGTTGTCCATGTTTTATTCCTTCAGTGCACCCATCTCCTCAACTACTGCAAACTCTGGGTGCCTCCTTGGACTTTTACTCCATTCTCTAGGGTAGACAATTAAAGCTCTTTCAGCTCTTCTGTTTTATTATTTGTAAAAGGAGAATTTTTTTAAAAGCACCTGCATCATCTAATAAGTTCTTCTCTTTTTATGTTACAAATATTCTTTGTACTATGTTCCTCTTAGTTATCATTTATGCGATTACTGACATCACCTTTACACATCCAGACTGCATCCCCATACATACCCAACAATCAATGGGAAATCTCCACATAGCAGTCCCATATCAACTTTAGATTTGCCATGTGTAAGGTGCCATGTACAAAACTGAATTCATCTACTGTCTCTTGCCACAAACATGCTTTTATTCCTGTGTGCATTATTGGTACTAGTACACACCATTCAAAACAACTCAATCAACTTGGTACCTTTGAGTGATAAGGAAGGTGCCAAATATTATAGATGTAAGGGACTTCATTTTGGAGGAATTAATAGTTTAGTCATTTTTCCAAGCAAATCCCATCCTGGAGTTCTCTTCTCCCTCCTACCCAGATTCCCCCAAACTGTATATCTTTCAAAATCATTATGTCCTCTTGATTCTTTATAATCTCTGGAACCTATCCCTTCCTGTGTTTGTTATCTTTATTGATGTCCTTGTTAAAATCTCCATCCTTCTTTCCAGGACACCCACAGAGAGAGTAGTATTATAAGAAACTGAAGACACAATGCCTTGGGTGCAGAAATAAGTGAGAGGTAGATTTTGATTAGATGATCTTAGACTTTACTTAACTGTGTGCTGAGTCCCTGCTAGGTATAAATCAAATCTATTAAGGTAGCAGAGCAGAAATGTAATTTTTTGATCAACTAAGTAGAGAACATTATGGGAAAATTTCTCAAATAATACCTGTTTAATCCATACATTTCCCTTTGATCAGTTAATTATTTGCCAATCTCCTAAATAGATTGTTATTTGAATACTCATTTTGATTCACCTTGATTGCATCTCAAGCTTATTGTCCCCGGAGATTCTTATTTCCCTGGTTTCAGGCTATCTTGGCATAGATGTTTGTAAAGTGTGCCTTTTCCAGCTGTTGTTGCTCTATCTCCATCTCCCATAGGCACCAAATTCTACACTTGAAGATCTGTTCACTCTACTTAGTTTAAATTAAGGAGATTGCTTTATTTGGCTTTTCAGGCCCAGTGCATCACAAAATGTTATCTCCTTTCCTGCTAACAGACAGCTCAAGACTCCTAGGAGCCTTCATTTTTGTGCCCTGAGAAGGGAATCTATCTGGCATTCTGGATTGGAGGATAAAGAGGAAGTAGCAAGCCCAGTTTTGTCTGTGGCTCTAGGGTACATTCTCAAATCCAGTTGGGTTAAGTATTGAATGTTTTTTTTTTTAAGGGGTGGGACACTTCTTTTATGTTGCTCACTATTTCACTGGGGTTTGAATTCTGGGGACACATAAGCTTCACTCCATTTCTCCTCCATATTCTGAACAATTTGGGCCCCATGGCAAGGGAAGCTGAAGGTCAGAGCTGCAGTTAGAATTAGGGAGTGACAGGGAAAGAGGAAGAAAAAGTAACTAATCATGGTGAACGTCCCCTCAAAGATTTTACCTCCTTCCCAGATGGGACACATGGCTGCCACATCCTTGGTGACTGATATCTATTTAATCTGCATTTACCTGAACAGCAGCTTCATGCTGAGGATTATTGAGGCATCAGAGTTACCACAAACACAGGAACCCATTCCCTGGTTTAACGGTGCTTTTCTATTTATCTAAAAAGTACAGATTATATATGAAATAATATTCTGGCTATATAAATTATTAACTATGATAAAATACACAGGGTTGATTATTTTCTTAATTATTTATCATGAGAGGTCTCAATAAACATTTTATGAGCATCATTTCCTACCATGGAGTCAGAGCAGTCAGAAGAGCACTTTTATGTATTATCTCAATTTTACTTGATTATGGTATTTTTATTTTAGTATTTTTATAAAACATAGAGCAATTATTTTTAACCAAATATAATGAGTTCACTCTGCATGGATAAATATTTTAAAGGCTTAAAAAAACAATTCAAAAAGATTATGAAATCTTTTCTGAATTAATGCAAAGTACATAGTGTTCATTTCAGATCTAATAAGGATTAGGAGTTAAAAACTAATTTAAGTCCAGGAACTACTATCTTTTGACTTTTTGACTCTTAAGAGTTTTAATTTTTTGAATGCTTTTTAAATTTTTTACTTGTCTGGGTTTTGGAGAAATTCATAGTATTTTGATGAAGTTTATACAAGATTGTGGAGGTGAAGAACTAAGCTGGGGTATAATTTCTGTTTAGTGTCATCCCTTCCTCTTCTGTCCTGTGGCCCATTAAAATGGGCCCTTACATTCATTCACTTGATGATGTTTAAACAGCTGTAGCTTCTCAGATCAGAAAAAAAATAGAAGTTTCACCTGGATTCTGCAAAACTGGATTTTACAAACTGTAAATCATATTTAAAACAATTTTGCCAAGTCTTTGCAGAATGCAGAGAATGCAATACCATAACCAAACTATTTGAAATTCTAACTAAAAGAAGACATTTCTAACATGCAAATTGCTGACATTTGCCAATATATTAGCAAAATGCCAGTGTTGCCAGAGGGAATTTGTCTGTAAATGTTCCACATAATGTTCAAATAATGAATTCCTTGTATTGAACAACTTGAAAACATAATTTCTAGTTGTGGAATCCCAAGGTTTTGCCTACCTATTTAATAAACACTTCTTGATCCTTTATGTGGAAAGAGGTAAGTCTCTTTTAGTTGGAATTATTTGTGATACTCATCCAATTCATAATTCAAAATTCATTGAGAATGTATCTTACAATTTCAGACATAAACTTTATCTTTTTAATTTTTTTTTATATATGATAGTGGAATGCATTACAATTCATATTGTGCTGTATATGTGAAAACCTTATTTTATGGTATATCACAGATTAAGTAATAAAGATAAATATGGTTTTAGATCATCCACCAAACTCTAAAAGTGACAGTTATTGACTCTTTATCTTCTGGACATTGTTCTAGGGTCTGTTGCATAGTTTAATCCTCCAATAATCTTCATTTTGACATTGGAGAAATTTTCACTTAAGCAATTGATTGTCCTAAGATCAAATGCATATAAAATAGTAGAAATAAAATAGAAATCCTAAGTTCCACAGTTTTTTTTTTCCTGGCAAATTCTCCAGAAAGTACTTACAGCAAGTACTTACATCAGAGGTCCATAAGGTAAGTCAACTCCAAAGGTCAAAATGTAAAAACATTCAATTCAGCAAAACTATGTAGAGCTTGCAATAGTCTCTTCTCTGAGAGAAGCCAGATTAGAGACCTTTGTCCTAGGTCTCAGCCCACTTCAATTAGCAGAGCTGTCATGAGCCTAAGGAACTCTCTTTCATCCTGCCAGGTTGCAATCAGAGGATCTAACTTCCCCAAAGTATAAACAACGAGATGCTGTTTTTTTTTAAAAGATTGCCTAGTCATCCTGAGGAGCATTCAGAGAGCCCCAGGTTTGAGCTATAGTAACCTAGAAGATAAAATCCCCTACTAAAGTCCCCTTACATATTACTTTGCATCTCATGCATCTAAGGAAGGAACATTTGGCACATGTGCAATAAGCATTATGGGGAAGGCACAGGAATTGGTCTATCACCCCTTGTTTAGCATAAATCACTGGTAGCAAAAAGCCAGTTCAAATGCAAACAAAGAGCTCAGAAGTGAGTATTAGCCCAGAAGCCCTCTGAATCAGAGGGCAGATGTCTTCATGGCCCCTGCAGCAAGGGTTCTATGTATCTTCAAAAAACTACCTAACTGCTGTGCTTTGTCTTGATGCATTCTTCTCACTGCCCACACATAGCTGCCAGAAGGTACCAGTACATTCTCTCTATTCTGCAGATGATCATTTACTGATTGGTTCTAATAAGTCCTTTCAACACATCTTACATTCCTGAGAGAAGAGGCATGCCCCCGAGGCAAGGAAGAAGTCCAGTGATTTCTACCTCTCTCCTGTCTTGCCCACATCAACTAGTATCTCCCTTGTGAACTGATATGGTCCAACTGCAAGTCATATAGTTTTAGTAACAATATAGAAGACTCTGCCTCTGCTTGTAGCAAATCATACTTTTGTTCACTTGAAAGGGTGGTGAAGGATAATTCCGCAACTGCTGTATCATCTCTTCAATGTCTTCATTTGTTTAAGTGAGACTAAATTTACCTTGAAATTTTCAAAATCATTGTGGGACATCCCACTTTTATTGGTTTGATTCCATTTTTGAGTCCATCTCTTTCTCTTCATTCACCGTCTATTCACCCATCTATTCATAAATAATGCTATCTATATACGTAGGTTTATTTGCATATTTGCATAAGAAAGATCTAAAATATGCTATTCTAAGGGGTGAGAATTTGTTTTTGTTTCTGCATTTTACTTTTACTGGCTTTTCTTGACTGAATTTTACAAGACTATGATTTAATTTTAATAATTTTGCCAAAAAAACTATTAATTTTTAATAGTTAAAAAGGTTCACATTACATGGATAAAAATGTTAAATATTAAAAAACATTGAAAATGACTATTAATTTTTTTCTGAATTAATGAAATGCATATAAATCTACACTTCAGATATACTACAAAAATCTCATGAAATCTGAATGGATTATAAACTAGGCAAAGGCCAAAAGAATGCATAAAGAAATATCATTTAAGAAAATGTACATTATAACCCCATCTCAAGTAATAATACAGTTTTAAAATTTCTCTGTTGAGATATTATATGTTATAATGAGAAATGTGTTCCAGTAGTGGAACAAAATGAGATTTGGCTAAATTAGAAATTAGACTAGAGCTCTATTACTACCAAGGCTTTTACTTAAGGGAGAAATCCTAAAAAATTTCAAACACATTTTTCTTCAACTCAGAGTAATGCCAATTGTCTAGATGTCATATGCCTCTTGTCCAAAGGAATAGCTACTTATTTGTTCTTAATAATTTCTACCAAGAGCATTTAGTTTTGACTGGGCAAAGTGTTGGCTATTTTTTGAAAACTAGGCCATGGAATCTGTTCAGCAACTATTATGAAATCTTTCTAAGAACAAAAACTGTGATTCCCCAGAGAAGAAAAAATTCTGCTTTAAGATGTAAAGTAGAAATCCTCTGTTTCCAGCCTGCCCATCTGCCAAACAGATTTCACACCCAGGATCACAATCCCAACTTCCTTCTGTGTTTCTCAGCTGCTGGCTTGCTATATGGGTTTCAAATTTGGTAGCTCCACAAATGTATCAGTCACACACATGCATGCACACACACACATACACACACACACACACACACACACTATTGTGTTTCTTTGGAGTACCCTAAGTAATGCAGACTGTATATGATATTTTTAATTTACTAATTTATTTTACCTTCCTCAAGGTATCATTTTATTATTTGGTCAAATGTAATTAATATGATTGTTATGTATGGATGGTATAGTTGTACTAAATTTAAAACCTATTTCTGTAAAAAGCAAATATGTTCACTTTTAGTGAATGGTTACAAATGGGACCTGGTATAGGAAATATTTTCCCCTGCCTGGAATTCAAAATGCAAATTTGTACATTTTGCTATATCTTAAAGCAAGCTTCTCAACAATTTTTCACATCTATTTTTTTTTTTTGCTAATTGAATTGTTATTTATGTAGTTAAGTTGTAAATGTTTAAGGGCTGACCAATAGAAATGTCTTTCATACCACCCCTATATACGAATAACATAATGTACTATACTTTGAGCTATAAAGTTCCAGAATTAAGCTATTTTAAGAGCAGCATGGTGGTACCCTCCTATAATCTCCAGAGGATGAGGTAAGAGGATCATAAGTTCAAGGCCACCCTTGTCAATTTAGCTAGATCATGCCTCAGAATTTTAAAGAAGGGCTGGGGTGGTAGAGTGCCCCTGGGTTCAATCCCCAGTACTGAAAAAAGAAAGTGCACTTCAGTTTTAATCCAGTTCAGCACTTCCCAAACTTTGCTGTGTGAACTCCACAATTTTTGACATAACCATTGCCCCCTGTATTCTCATGTACTTAGTATTTTGAAATCATATCAGATTTTATGCAAATAAATTTATTTAAGAGGGAAGGATATTGCTGTAATAAATGAAAAATCCAGAATTCTTTGCTGAAAGTAGAAGGCAAGTATGAGAAATGAATACAAAGAGAACAAAACAATGTGATTACTGTGTGGTGCATTACTATTGTCCATTAAATACTTTAAGCCCAAGCCTGCTTTCTCCTGATTATGGAGATTTCCAAGTGTTAAAAATCCTACTCGACCTAAGTTGGGTCTTGATCCACCTATAGGACTTGGGAGGAGTGAAGGAGAGCTCTGCTATTTAGTGAAGGCTATTTGTAGTACGTGGAAAATCAGTCTCACAGCTTATAGTCTTGACTCCCTTTTGGCCCTGTAAGAACAGGCCTTGCACCTAGAACCAGAGATGTACAGTTCTGGTAGGCTGTGCTGCCTGTCTCACTTGTGAGAATCTCTCAACTCAATGTGCATTCCTCTGATCTGTTTACAGCTTGCATCAGGTGACATGTAGCCATGTCTACCACTCCAGTGTCTTCTGTAGAGACATATTAAGAGGAAAGTGGCCAGTTTCCCCTCATCAGTAGCAAGGAGCGATTCACTGGCCATCCAGACCTATGCTCACCGCTGAAGAAGATCTCACTGTGTCCCTTTATTATGGGAGCGCAACATTGTCCCATCCAGTGCTGGACTGCATCATGGGCTTTCTGGTGAATACAATACCAGGATGCAGTGGGCAGAAGTGCTCAGACTTCTGATGTTGGGCAATGGAGGCCACTGGCTTACCAGGTAATAACCTAAAATCATTTCAAACTATAGTAGAGAAATTGAATACCATTCTGTGTTTGGTCACCCTAGCATACTTCATGTGTGGCTACCTCTCCTTAGTATCTTCAGAGACAAAGACTTCATGGTAAATTATATTTCCTTAAATATATTGCTTTAATTATGAGAATGTTCTTCTATTCAGCTCACATTTATTTTTGCATCTTTGGGTATAAGATCAGCCACCTCTATGAAAACCAAAAACGTCTACTCTTTCATTCATAAGAACTTTTATTTTTCACTCTTATACTTTCTCTTGTGTCATGGTCTCTCTCTTGGTAATCTCCTGTGAACATGCACTACTGCTCTGGCAATTGGTAGCCAAGAAAAAGGGCAACATCTTTATGGCAAAAAGAAATTATTCTAGGAGGTAAAAGTTAGGAAAGTTTATTTTTTGTTTTAGGTAGTGTAATCTTAAGATTTTTTATTTATTATTTATTTAGAGATCCAGGGTGTTCTACCACTGAGCTCCATTCTCAGCCCTTTTTATATTTTATTTTGGAACAGAGTCTTGCTAAGCTGCCCAGTCTGCCTTGAACTTAAGTTTCTCCTGTCTTCGCCTCCTGAGTTGCTAGAATTATAGACCTCCAACACTGTACCCAGGAAGATTATTCTTTTAAATAAAAGCATGATAATATTTTAAAAAGTAAAAATGTATTTAATGATTGGTATAGAATTAACACAGGCCAGTAGGTGATATGATGACATTTATACCTTGAGTAGATGTGGTACATTTTCTGTGATTCATGAATTTGGCAAAATGTAGTTCTCAACCTTTGCCATATTATGTGGTCAAGAGAAGATATTTAAGAAACTTGCTGAATGAACACAGATACCCAGAAATCCTCATCAGGTAAGTTTTATTTTATTTAGTTAATATTTTTGTCATTTTCCTGTGTGAGATAGTCTTAAAGTTATTCTGTTAAAATACAAGCATCCCAAGTTAATCTGAACTTGATATTTAAGCACACACACACACACACACACACACACACACACACACTTACTTACTTATTTCAAGGACAGGTTTTTTTTTTATGATTGAAATAACTAAAAATTCAGGGAATAATCATCAATTAAAAGTTCTTATATGTTTATTGAAAGGGAGGAAGGAGAAAAGGACCAAAAGGGAGGAAATCATCTTTCATTGGTTAGACTGACATCTACAAGTAAATGGAGAAAAGTGGTCACAATTCAAGGAAATTCTTTTTCAAAGCATGAAATAAGAGGCTTAATATTAGTGGGAGCTAGAAAGTTTATTCTGGTGAACTTGCTTGACTGTTAGGAGATCATTTATGAGCAATATCTCAAAGGAGCAATTTTTTAAAAATATCCTTATAAAGATATATGATTTAAAAAATAAGTTAGTCTTGTAATTTGAGCCACAACTTAACATTTTTTTTGGTCTTGTTTTCTAATTATTTGGGCCAAATGAAAGCTTGGTTAGTTGATCTACTTACTGCCTATTAAGATAGAAATACTGATTTGAGGCACAGTATTTTGTCAGAGGATAAAACATGCTGATTACTTACTCTACCTTCCCTTTGGGTCCTAAGCAATTGTGATATCAATATAAGAAACTTTGAAAAACCTAATTGGTGCATATCTGTATTCCCAGTGACACAGGAGGCTGAGGCAGGAGGATCTCATGTTTGAGGCGAGCCTTAGCAACTTAGCAAGGCTCTAAGCAAATTAGTGAGACCCGGTCTCAAAATAAAAAGGGCTTTGGATGTGGCTCAGTGGATAAGTGCCCTTGGATTCAATCCCCAGTACCCAAGGGGGAGGAGGGAAGCCTAGCTGGTACCTGTGGCTCAACCAAGGCTTCCTGTATGTCTCTTCTAAGGGAAGGTCCAGAGGCTCAGAAAAAAGGTCTCTGTACTAATCTATTCTTCACATGCAGAAAAACCAGACTTTATTTGAACACACTCTCTATCATGGCCGTCTGTTTTCCACGTGGCAGAGGGCTCCTCCAGTTTCCTCCAATTGTGTAGGGGAGATCTGTTCTCTTGGTTTCATTTAGGTACACTCCTTGCTGCTTGCCTAAATCCCAACATGTCCAGTATAGTACTGCCTTACAAGTGAAATGCAAGCCCTGGTTTTTATCCTTTTATTGGTATTTATGTAGCAGAAGAGAGTAAAGGACATGTTCTTATTGGCAGGACTGATTTCCACTCTGGATACAGATTTTTTGACACTCGATCAATGTCAAAGAACTTTTCAAAAAGGTTTGCCATTCTGAAAACATTAATAGCACTGCAAAATGAGGAGGTCAGTAGAGGATCAGATGTTTTTGAGGTCTGGCCACAAGGAGTTTAAGATGGTGTTCCAACACTGGAAACTAAGGACAAAATTCAAAGTGCAATAGTTGATGAGCAGTCATTGTGGCAAGATGATTCTTGAAGTAAGTTTGACAAATGAGCTGTTTGCAGTACAATGTCCTGATAGAACTATTTACCCAAATAACCAAACTTTTCAGATATATTAATCTGTAGAACTGAACAAATTTTGAAAAAATTGACTGAAGCAAAGAGGAAACATATTTTTTGGCTTATAGTTTATCTTTATGGGCAAGATTTTCCTGAAACAAATAGATAAGTCACATTGACAGAGTTGGCCTCAGTTCTCAGCACTGTCAGGTAAGCTATGTGGATACAGGTGTCCCTGAATATCACACCTACTTAATTTCTCTCTGTCACTGCTCCCCAAGCCAATCAAGCATTCTTCTCTTTGGTGGATATACTTACTCAACAGAGATTGCTTTACTTATATTGTGTCTTTTTAGAAAATAGGGATAATGATTAATTTTTCTTTTTCTCTACCTTTTAGACAAACTAGCCTAATTTCTAAAAGTTTGTTTAAATTTTTCTGTTGCATAAGTTTGGTTGCTTATTTTGCTTCTCTGTGATTCCCTTGTCTTATGATTATCTCAGTATTTCTCATCTGGATGCCATTAATACAAGAACTACTTCTTCAACATAGAGTTTATGACAGGTGTTGTATCAACTTTCAATTCCTTTGAATCACCCCAAGGAAGTTAAAATAAAATATTGGGAGCTTTTAAAAACACTAGTCCTCAGGTTAGCCCATGGAGTTTCTGATGTCAATGACAGAGGACATGTCCTGAACATTGGGTTTCCTCAGTCTCCCCACATTATTTTAATTCTCAGCCAAAATCATGGAGAATCCAGTGTTGAATGAGTCCCATATGATTTCAGGGAGCTCAGAAGAAGAAACATTTTATGCCGATATAACAATAATTGTTGGACCATGATTATGTTAGTTGCTACAAATGAGAATTTCAGGGTGCTATGAGAGCTTGCAACATCTCTACCAAGCCTCTTTGTGTGGCAAGTCTCAGGGATGCCTAGGGAAAGAGATGTTTAGGGTGAGCTTGAAGAAAGAAAAGAAATTAATCAGATAATCAAGGAAAAGAAGAAGCAAGGTAAAGAACATGCCCTAGGATTAGGAAGAACCTGATGTGTTAAAGGATCAGAGAGACTAGTGTGGGTGGAGTTTAGTGACTAAGGAACTTGTTATAGTATAGTAATCATAGTTAAGTAATCTTCATTGTTAAACTGAATCATTCAGGGGCTCTCAGGGCAGTGAATGATTTTATGCTTCATTCTAAGGGTACTTGGGAGCCACGGAGAGTGGGTACTTGACCCAGATATACTTTAGAAAGTTCATACTAGCAGCCGGCCATGGCAAGATCAGTTCATACAGAATGGGTCCCTACCCGAGGTGAATGGGGTGGCCAGCCCCGAGGTCTGAGGGTGCGAGCAGATGTTGGGCACCAGATGTTGCTGTGGGTCACTCGGCTACCTCAGTCGAGGTGGATGTGAGGGACACAGAGTCAACATACAGACACCAGGAGCTGGTGAAAGCTGGCAGGTGGCAACCTCAGCCGACCTCCAGCAAGCTCATTTAATGCAGAAATGATTACAATTGATATAGGTGCATCCTCCAATCATACATAAGCAGAGCAGGTTATACAACATCTAGAAGCCAATCACCTTATGATTAATGTAACCGCATTATGAGGAAGCTCTAAATATTGCTATGTGGTGGAAGGCAGATTGGAAGGATTATTGTCCCTATGAAAACGGGGCCTTATGAGTTGTGGGAATCATGCCCTGAGGCCCTTGCCTCTTGGTTCTTTGGCAACACTGACCTCAACCACTGAGGATGTGGTTTCTCAGATAGCTCTCTAGAGCAGAGCACCCCATCCTGAAGGTATTCCTGTTAGGCCTGTAGGAGCGTAGGTTTTTCAAGCACTCTGAGCTGCTGTAGCTGCTAGCTGCAAACGGAGAGTTACTCCTACAAGTTTGAGGAGGCAAGATGGACCAGGAGGGTCTGAAAGGAGTGAGAATGAGAGGCTCCATCATGCCAGGTGGGAAATGATAGGTTTGAACAGGAGCAGAAGTGATGATAAAGACAAAGATTTGAAGTAGTTTGAGGATATAATCAATAGAACTCTTTAATGCTTTGGGTGTGATTGGTAATAATTGGACCCAAAGGATGCACACTATTTACTTTAGAAGCCCTTTCCTTCTGTAATTACATCATTTTTGTTTGCTCCAAAAATTCTGAGCCAGCAGAATTAGTCGCACATATTAAAGCCTGAAGTAGGTTCATTTAAAGTTTTTGACTGCCCCAAATATGTCAGAAACTCAGTTATTAAGTCAGTAAAAGTGTTTTAGAAAAGAAAGAGCATCTTGAAAAATGTAAACTTCTTATCAATACTATAATAAAATGCAAAAACTATAAGCCAGGGCCTACAATTATCTTTTTTCTACATTCAAAGTAAGATGGTCAGTATATTCTTTTTTAAAAATTTTGGTTTTGACACCTAATAATTATATATGTTTTATATATATATATATATATATATATATATATATATATATATATATATATATTTCTTAATATGAATAATCAAGTCAGGATAATTAACATGTTCATCATTTTAACCATTTTTTTGTTATGAGAATATTTCAAAATTATCTTCTAGCTATTTTGAAATGTGCGTTTTTAAACAATAATCACGGGGATCCAACATGGCGGCGAGAGGGGAGGCAGCGCTTTCAGTACCTCCTCAACAACGGGGTCAGAGAGACGCATGGATACGCTTAGATTCGACCTGCTGAGAAACTCCTAGCAAAATTCCACTAAAGAGAGACCGGCCGGGAATCGGTAGGATTTTTGGAGGTGACAGTTTGCGCTAGACGAGTGAATCTCCGCCACGCAGCGCAGAGGTCCAGACCCACCAGCCGCTGCCCGTGCAACTCGGCGACTGTCGGCTGCCTGCACGTGGCCCCCGCGTCAGGGCGGATAGCCTCCGAGGCGCAGCGCAGCAGGAGCAGTGCAGGGACTCTAGGAAGAGGTCTCTCGCCAAGCCTTCATGAAATAGCAAACCGGGAGCTGAAACCAACCAGAGACAGACCAGTCCCACCCCTCCCTCTGGACACTCCGGCAAGGAGCCTGGGGCCCGCCATAGCAGAGAGGTGACATCACCAGAGTTCCCCCGATAGAATTCCTTCCCAGCGGAATCCACATTAGCAGGTGTGTGACTCCCACCCCTTCCAGATACAAGCAGCCAGGAAACCTCGGGAATCTATCCGGGGGCGTGTCTGTAGGGAAGCAGAGGGGATTCCAGATCCCCACCTCCCCTTAACACCAGCGGCGACACCCAAGATCTTAGCCGCCAGTTTCTGGGGGTGTGCCCACCAAAGGGGTCCGGAAAAATTAAACTGTTGGTTCCCAGATCACCCCACCACAGCACTGGGGCTTAGATGAATGACAGAGAGGGTGTTCATCGTTCGGGATATAGGACACGTGGTGGGGCTGCAAGTGTAATCAGATCCTTGGGGAACCGCCTCTGGTGAACAGGACCTGGCTGGCTGGCTGGGAGGAGGAACAGGGGGAGGGGCCGGATAAGTGAAAGGGCTCTGGACTAACAGGATTGAGAGACTCCCAGGAGCCACCGTACAGGGATTTCTGTCAGCACATAGAGGGCAGAAGCTCGGCTCAGAGGGCACAGCTCCGCCTATTGGAAGAGAAGAAAATGGGATTCAGCCATAGAACAGGGGATGCCAGCATGGCAGAGATCTGATGTCATCGGAGAGCGGCCGAGGAGAGAACTTCATCGGTGCCAGCGGCAACAGAAACAGTTGGTCCCCTGGTAGGGAGGGTGAGTCACAGATACCCGAGCCTCTCTCGCTTTGTCGTCGAGCCAGAGGGGAGGAGCGGGGCCGCCGCCCGCGCCCGCAAGGTAGGCAGACCTGCGACCAACCTGCAGATCAGGCCCAGCGGTCTGCAGGCGTGGTAGGAGGGGCAGGGCAGAGCCGCCGCCCGCGCCAGCAAGGTAAGCAGACCTGTGACAGACCGGCGGATCAGGCCCAGCGGCCTGCCAGAGTGGTACACACTCCACCCCAACTGGAATAGGGGCAGAGCAGAGCCTTCGCCCGCGCACAGATCAGGCCCAGCGGCCCGCCTGTGTGGTGGTCAAGTGACCCCAATTGGAGTGGGGGCAGAGCGGAACTGACACCCGTGCCCGCAAGGTGGGCAGACCGGCGACCAACCTGCAGATCAGGCCTAGCGGTCCCCAGGCGTGGTAGGAGGGGCAGGGCAGAGCCTTCGCCCCCACCTGCAAGGTAGGCAGACCTGCGACAGAACGGCGCATCAGGCCCAGGGGTCCGCGGGCGTGGTAGACACCTCACACCAATTGGAGGAGGGGCAGAGCTCTCGCCCGCACCTGCAAGGGAGACTTTTCAACTATACAAGAGCAATATAAATATATAGGGGGGGGGGGGAATTTCAAAAACACAACAGTTTCACCAAGAAGAAAGAAACGCAAGCAGTATGAAAAGACAAGGAAAGAAAGGACTACAAGCAATGCAGGTCAACTCAACTTTAGAAGAGGTAACAGCTGCAGCAGATGGAATGTCAGATAAAGAATTCACGATATATATGCTTCAGATGATCTGGAGTATCAAGGAAGATATTAGACAGCAAAATCAGACAATGAAAGATCACTTCGACAAGGAATTACACAAACAAATCCAGGAAGCAAAGGATCAACTATACAGGGAGATAGAGGTTATAAAAAACGAACAAACAGAAATCCTAGAAATGCAGGAAGCAATAAACCAACTTAAAAACTCAATTGAGAATACTACCAGCAGAGTAGAACACTTAGAAGATAGAACATCAGACAATGAAGACAAAGTATTTCAACTTGAAAAGAACATAGACAGCTCAGAAAGACTATTAAGAAACCATGAGCAGAACATCCAAGAAATATGGGATAACATTAAGAGACCAAACTTGGGTCATTGGGATACAGGAAGGTATAGAACTCCATACCAAAGGAATGAGCAATTTATTCAATGAAATAATACGAGAAAACTTCCCAGACTTGAAGAATGAGACAGAATCCCAAATTCTAGAAGCCTATAGGACGCCGAATGTGCAAAATTATAAGAGATCCACACCTAGATACATTATAATGAAGATGCCCAACATACAGAATAAGGAGAGAATTTTAAAAGCTACAAGAGAAAGGAAGCAGATTACATTTAGGGGCAAGCCAATCAGGATAACAGCTGATCTCTCAACACAGACTCTGAAAGCTAGAAGATCCTGGAATAACATATTTCAAACACTGAAAGAAAATGGGTTCCAACCAAGAATTGTGTATCCAGCGAAATTAAGCTTCAGGATGGAAGATGAAATTAAAACCTTCCACGACAAACAAAAGTTAAAAGAATATGCAGCTAGAAAACCATCTCTTCAAAACATCCTTGGCAAAACATTACAGGAAGAGGAAATGGAAAATAACAATGAAAACCAACAGTGGGAGGTAGGACAGTAACGGGGGGGGGGGGAATAATCAAAGAGGAAAACAAACCATGTTTAGTAACATAAATAAACAAATATGGCTGGAACAACAACCCATATCTCAATAATAACCCTAAATGTTAATGGCTTAAACTCACCAATTAAGAGACACAGGCTAGTAGAATGGATCACAAAACAAGACCCAACAATATGCTGCCTACAGGAGACGCATTTGATAGGAAAAGTCATACATAGGCTGAAGGTGAAAGGTTGGGAAAAATCATATCACTCATATGGACTTCGGAAACAAGCAGGAGTGTCCATACTCATATCAAATAAAATAGATTTCAAGCCAAAGTTAATCAAAAGGGATAAAGAGGGACACTACATACTGCTTAAGGGAACCATACACCAACAAGACATAACAATCATAAATATATATGCCCCAAACAATGGTGCAGCTATGTTCATCAAACAAACTCTTCTCAAGTTCAAGAGTCTAATAGACCACCATACAATAATCATGGGAGACTTCAACACCCCTCTCTCGCCACTGGACAGATCTTCCAAACAAAAGTTGAATAAGGAAACTATAGAACTCAATAACACAATTAATAACCTAGACTTAATTGACATATATAGAATATACCACCCAACATCAAGCAGTTACACTTTTCTCTCAGCAGCACATGGATCCTTCTCAAAAATAGATCATATATTATGTCACAGGGCAACTCTTAGACAATATAAAGGAGTAGAGATAATACCATGCATCTTATCTGATCATAATGGAATGAAACTGAAAATCAACGATAAAAGAAGGAAGGAAAAAGCATACATCACTTGGAGAGTGAACAATAGGTTACTGAATGATCAATGGGTTATAGAAGACATCAAGGAGGAAATTAAAAAATTCTTAGAGATAAATGAAAACACAGACACAACATATCGGAATCTATGGGACACATTGAAAGCAGTTCTAAGAGGAAAATTCATTGCTTGGAGTTCATTCCTTAAAAAAAGAAAAAACCAACAAATAAATGATCTCATACTTCATCTCAAAATCCTAGAAAAAGAAGAGCAAAACAACAGCAAAAGAAGTAGAAGGCAAGAAATAATTAAAATCAGAGCTGAAATTAATGAAATCGAAACAAAAGAAACAATTGAAAAAATTTGCAAAACTAAAAGTTGGTTCTTTGAAAAAATAAACAAAATCGACAGACCCTTAGCCATGCTAGCAAAGAGAAGAAGAGAGAGAACTCAAATTACTAGCATACGGGATGAAAAAGGCAATATCACAACAGACACTTCAGAAATACAGAAGATAATCAAAAATTATTTTGAATCCTTATACTCCAATAAATTAGAAGATAGTGAAGGCATAGATAAATTTCTTAAGTCATATGATCTGCCCAGATTGAGTCAGGAGGATATAGACAACCTAAACAGACCAATATCAATCGAGGAAATAGAAGAAACCATCAAAAGACTACCAACTAAGAAAAGCCCAGGACCGGATGGGTATACAGCAGAATTTTACAAAACCTTTAAAGAAGAACTAATACCAATACTTTTCAAGCTACTTCAGGAAATAGAAAAAGAGGGAGAACTTCCAAATTCATTCTACGAGTCCAACATCACCCTGATACCTAAACCAGACAAAGATACTTCAAAGAAAGAAAACTTCAGACCAATATCTCTAATGAACCTAGATGCAAAAATTCTCAATAAAATTCTGGCGAATCGGATACAAAAACATATCAAAAAAAATTGTGCACCATGATCAAGTAGGATTCATCCCTGGGATGCAAGGCTGGTTCAATATACGGAAATCAATAAATGTTATTCACCACATCAATAGACTTAAAAATAAGAACCGTATGATCATCTCGATAGATGCGGAAAAAGCATTCGACAAAGTACAGCATCCCTTTATGTTCAAAACTCTAGAAAAACTAGGGATAACAGGAACATACCTCAATATTGTAAAAGAAATCTATGCTAAGCCTCAGGCTAGCATCATTCTGAATGGAGAAAAATTGAAGGCATTCCCTCTAAAATCTGGAACAAGACAGGGATGCCCTCTTTCACCACTTCTGTTCAACATAGTTCTCGAAACACTGGCCAGAGAAATTAGACGAAAGAAATTAAAGGCATCAAAATAGGAAAAGAAGAACTTAAATTATCACTATTTGCAGATGATATGATTCTATACCTAGCAGACCCAAAAGTCTCTACAAAGAAACTATTAGAGCTAATAAATGAATTCAGCAAAGTGGCAGGATATAAAATCAACACGCATAAATCAAAGGCATTCCTGTATATCAGCAACAAATCCTCTGAAATGGAAATGAGGACAACCACTCCATTCACAATATCTTCAAAAAAAATAAAATACTTGGGAATCAACCTAACAAAAGAGGTGAAAGACTTATACAATGAAAGCTACAGAACCCTAAAGAGAGAAATAGAAGAAGATCTTAGAAGATGGAAAAATATACCCTGTTCATGGATAGGCAGAACTAACATCATCAAAATGGCGATATTACCAAAAGTTCTCTATAGGTTTAATGCAATGCCAATCAAAATCCCAAAGGCATTTCTTGTAGAAATAGAGAAAGCAATCATGAAATTCATATGGAAAAATAAAAGACCCAGAATAGCAAAAACAATGCTAACCAGGAAGTGTGAATCAGGCGGTATAGCGATACCAGACTTCAAACTATACTACAGAGCAATAGTAACAAAAACAGCATGGTACTGGTACCAAAACAGGCGGGTGGACCAATGGTACAGAATAGAGGACACAGAAACCAGTCCACAAAACTACAACTATCTTATATTTGATAAAGGGGCTAAAAGCATGCAATGGAGGAAGGATAGCATCTTCAACAAATGGCGCTGGGAAAACTGGAAATCCATATGCAACAAAATGAAACTGAATCCCTTTCTCTCGCCATGCACAAAAGTGAATTCAAAATGGATCAAGGAGCTTGATATCAAATCAGAGACACGCCGTCTGATAGAAGAAAAAGTTGGCTACGATCTACATACGGTGGGGAAGGGCTCCAAATTCCTCAATAGGACACCCATAGCACAAGAGTTAATAACTAGAATCAACAAATGGGACTTACTCAAACTAAAAAGTTTTTTCTCAGCTAAAGAAACAATAAGAGAGGTAAATAGAGAGCCTACATCCTGGGAACAAATCTTTACTCCTCACACTTCAGATAGAGCCCTAATATCCAGAGTATACAAAGAACCCCAAAAATTAGACAATAAGATAACAAACAACCCAATCAACAAATGGGCCAAGGACCTGAACAGACACTTCTCAGAGGAGGACATACAATCAATCAACAAGTACATGAAAAAATGCTCACCATCTCTAGCAGTCAGAGAAATGCAAATCAAAACCACCCTAAGATACCATCTCACTCCAGTAAGATTGGCAGCCATTATGAAGTCAAACAACAACAAGTGCTGGCGAGGATGTGGGGAAAAGGGTACACTTGTACATTGCTGGTGGGACTGCAAATTGGTGCAGCCAATTTGGAAAGCATTATGGAGATTTCTTGGAAAGCTGGGAATGGAGCCACCACTTGACCCAGCTATTCCCCTTCTTGGTCTATTCCCTAAAGACCTAAAAAGAGCATGCTACAGGGACACTGCTACATCTATGTTCATAGCAGCTCAATTCACAATAGCAAGACTGTGGAACCAACCCAGATGCCCTTCAATAGACGAATGGATTAAAAAAATGTGGCATTTATACACAATGGAGTATTACTCTGCATTAAAAAATGACAAAATCATAGAATTTGCAGGGAAATGGATGGCACTAGAGCAGATTATGCTAAGTGAAGCTAGCCAATCCCTAAAAAACAAATGCCAAATGTCTTCTTTGATATAAGGAGAGTAACTAAGAACAGAGTAGGGACGAAGAGCATGAGAAGAAGATTAACATTAAACAGAGATGAGAGGTGGGAGGGAAAGGGAGAGAAAAGGGAAATTGCATGGAAATGGAAGGAGACCCTCAGGGTTATACAAAAGAACATACAAGAGGAAATGAGGGGAAAGGGAAAAATAATACAAGGGGGAGAAATGAAGGTCAGTAGAGGGGGTAGAGAGAGAAGAGGGGAGGGGAGGGGAGGGGGGATAGTAGAGGATAGGAAAGGTAGCAGAACATGACAGTCACTAGTATGGCAATATGTAAATCAATGGATGTGTAATTGATGTGATTCTGCAATCTGTATATGGGCTAAAAATGGGAGTTCAAAACCCACTTGAAGCAAAGTATGAAAGATGATATATCAAGAACTATGTAATGTTTTGAACAACCAACAATAAAAAAAAACAATAATCATTTTACTATGCAAAAAAATAAAGAGAAAGAGAGAGAGAGAGAGAGAGAGAGAGACAGACAGACAGACATAAAGGAAGGAAAGACTACTCCAGAACATATTTCTCCTATCTGCAATTAGTTGGCCATTTCCTTGCAATTCCTTTGGTAGCCACCATTCATTCGTGGATCCTATGGTATATACTAAGTAAGCTGACCAGTATGAACCTGCCTAGGGGATCAAGCACAAGAGATTTCACATGAATAAGATTAGTTTGCCACAAATTAACCTCCTTAGCCAAAAACTTTTGTTTTTGAGAAGAAATCATAATGAAAAGGTCATCCTTCCATTTGTGGTAAATATAAAATGTGGACATTTTCCCCCTGCTATATTAAATGTTCATAAGTCTATAGTGAGCAGGATAATATTTACTCAAACACAAATTAATATTTAGCACAGAAACAATTTAGACTCACTCTGGACTCCTGTAGAAATTCATTATTTCTGTTTAAATGTATTTACTTAGCACTGGAACATCATATGCATTTTAAGGCAAATTTTAATATAGTATTTAGAAATCTGGCAGAAGTTGTCAAAGTTACCCTGTTGGCTAGTACTGACTGCTTTTATAAAATTTTACTAATTCCTATTCAAATGCTTCATTAACATTATTATGGCCCATGATTTCTGATAATTGTAGTTTGATTTGCAATTGCTAACTGAAAATTGGACTTTAAATGCAGGCAATAAGTATAATAGTGGATACTTGTCATTATACAGGCAGAGAACCCTCATGTCAACTGTGGGCTCTGGGTGATATTGATATGTCAACAGAAGTACTCTTTTGGTTCAGGGCATAGTTGAGGTGAGGCTATGTTCACATGGGACCTAGAAGATATGGGAACTCTCTGGGCCATCTGTTCAATTTTGCTATGAATATAGAACTTCTCTAAGGTGCAAAAAACATATATTGGAGAAAAGATAGCCTCTTCAACAAATGGTGCTGGGAATACTGGAAATCCATAGGCAACAAAATGAATTAATCCCCTATCTCTCACCATGCACAAAATTCAACTCAAAAGTGGGTCAAGGACCTAGGAATTAAACCAGAGACACTGTGTATAATAGAAGAAAATGTCAGCCCAAGTTTCCATCATGTCAGATTAGGCCCTGACTTCCTTAACAAGACTCCTAAAGCACAAGAAATAAAATCAAGAATCAATAAATTGAATGGTTTCAACTAAAAAGCTTCTTCTCAGCAAAAGAAATAATTGGTGACATGAATAGAGAGCCTACAAAATGGGAGCAAATTTTTACCACACCCACATCAGCTAGAGCACCAATCTCCAGGATATACAAAGAACTCAAAAAAAACTTAACATTAATAAAACAAATAACCAAAAAAAAAAAAACCTAAAAAAATAAATAAATAAAGGTAACATTGCTTGGGGCGGGGGACAAATAACCCAATCAATAAATGGGCTAAGGAACTGAACAGACTTGTTTAGAGCAAGATATATGATCGATCAACAAATATATGAAAAAATGTTCAATATCTCTAGAAATTAGAGAAATGCAAATCAAAACTACTCAAAGATTTCATCTCACTCCAGTCAAAATGGAAGTTATTAAGAATATGAGCAACAACAAGTGTTGGCAAGGATGTGGGGGAAAACACACCCTCTTACATTGCTAGTGGGATGAAAATTGGTGTGACCAATATGGAAAGCAGTATGGGGATTCCTTAGAAAACTTGGAATGGAACCACCATTTGACCCAGCCATCCCATTCCTGGGTCTATACTGAAGGACTTAAAAACAGCATACTACAGGGACATAGCCATATCAATGTTTTTAGAAGTACAATTCACAACAGCTAAATTGTGAAACCAACCTAGATGTCCTTCAATAGATGGATGGATAAAGAAACTGTGGTATATATACCCAATGGAAATATTACTCAGCATTAAAAGAGAATAAAATCATGGCATTTGCAGGTAAATGGATGGAGTTCTAGAATATCATGCTAAGCAAAGTAAACCAATTCCACAAAACCAAAGGCCAGATATTTTCTCTGATAAGTGGATGCTGATCCATAATGGGGTGGTGGTGGTGGGGCATGGGAGGAATGGAGGAACTTTGGATAGGGCAACTTTGGATAGGGCAAAGGGGAGGAAGGGAAAGAGAGGAGGCATGGGGGTAGGAAAGATGGTGGAATGAGATGAACATCATTACCTAAGTATATGTATGAAGACACAAATGATGTGATTCTACTTTGTGTACAACCAGATAATTGAAAAATTGTGCTTCATTTGTGTACAGTGGACTGAAATGTATTCTGTCCTGTATAACAAATTAAAAAAAAATAAGTAATTAAAAAAACCTTATATCCATACAAAAATCTGCAAAGGGATATTTATAGCAGCTTTATTCATAATTGCAAAGTTGAAGGCAACCAAGATGTCTTTAATAGGTAATAATAAATAATATGTGGTACATCTAAAAATCAATTATGCAGGAAATATTACAATTCTTTGTTAATGAAAACTTTGTTAATGAGAAACACCAGAAAGCTCATTCAAGAGTTGGGAAAGAACTCAGAATCTTACCCTAGTTTTATCCTCATTGAAGCCCTTGTAGACGTATGCAGCAGTGATACGTCTAGCCTATGTCAAATTGTTCATTTTTCTCTCTTTTTATCTCTTTTGGCCACTTCCTGGGGATGTTGTGCAATAGAAATAATATGCCCAATCAGGCTCTGGCAATGTGTGTATATATGTGTGTGCATGTGTGAATGTAGGGTTGGGAGGGAGAGAGGAGAGAGGAAAGAGAGACACTTTGTAAAGATAAAGAGGAAATGGGGACAAGAATCAGACAATTTTCACTTCAAGTCTCAGTTCTGCTCCTTTCAGCCCTGCTTCCTCAAGCAAAATTAGTTAACATCATGTAAACTCTTTTTCCCTTTCTATAAAGCTGTGATAGTATCACTACCTCTCAGAGGTTAGGTGAGGATTAAGTGATAAAATACTTACATTTGACTGAGCACAGTGAGACCACAGAATCAGTGTCATTTACCACGTAACCTTTGACACATCCCCTAACTGCTGGGGGCCTTTAGTTCTTCTGAAAAGAAGGGAGTTGCACAAAATTATTGGTTTGTTCTCTTGCAGCTGTAAAATGTCATGGTTCTTTTCAATGCTAATTGCACCTCTAGGGAAATAATCCATTGACCTGTTTTCTCATTAGTACCATTTGGTGAACAACAGGACTAAATATTCTAGTGCCCTGGAGAAATGAAAATATTGGTATTTTACAGGTAGGTTTTCATTCTTCTTCCCTAAATCTAGTATATGTTCTAATATTTGGAATATAGAGATGGAAATTTGTGATACATTTCCTATGTGGTCCTAGAGGAAGAACTTATTCCACTCTTACCCACATAATGGTGAAATGGAGCTAACCAAATACTAGAAAGAGACATGGCCCAGGCCTAGGACTGCCATATAAAAATCATAACAGCTAATAAAGTTTGAATTCCAGGTAGAGAACACAAAATAATATTTTTAGTATATTTTCCAAATATTGCATGGGACTTACACTAAAAAAAATTCTTTGCCTCTCAGATATTCGTATATAACTGGGACTCTTCTATATTTAATTTGTTCTGCCAACCCTATAATAGTGAAATTCACATGACTGCTATTTGAAACTTCCCTCAGAAGTAAAAAAATTCATCAGTACCCTCAAACCTTCCCCCCTCCTCTATGTTACCATTGTCACTTGGTAAAGGCTATATCATTGCTAAGGCTCTTTCCTTTAAATCAAAGAATATTTCCTTCTTTTATATTTTGTAAGGATGAAGGGAATACATATCTATTTATTCATTGCCATAAATTTACCCAAGCTCTGGATCTCTAAGATGTGCTGGTTGACCTAGTTGGCAGGTACAGCCTATGGCCATGGCCAAGAATCTCAGCTACCCAACCTAAATAAGAATCATACTTGGAATGTACATGGAGATTAGTTTCAACTCATTATTATTCCAAGGTTAACACCAAGGAGGTTAATGAGGTCAAAATTGCATTTGTTGGGTCAGAGAATGAAGTGGTGTTTGGATGAAAAGAAAATTGTTAAAACTGACAGAGGGAGCTAATGATAATGAGGTGCTTAATGGTGTGATAGAGGAGAGAGCTCCAATACTCTCTTAATGGAAGCCCAAATCATTTCTGCTGAACTTTTCCCTAACTCTTTGGCTCTTGCATTTTTATGAGTCATCACAACATAATTGCAAGCACCATGGACGAGCCTGGACTTTGAGAATTACCTTTAGACACTCTTTAATCAGTTCCAAGGTTTAGTTTGCATAAGCTCTCTTTCCTCTTCAAAATAAAATAGGTGGTACTGATTCAGAGAATACACAGAGAAACGATATTGGGGGAAGATAATAGTGGAAATGACAAATTCTAATTTGGGGGAAATTATCACATTCAGCAGTGACAAATATTATGTTCATAAATTATTGTGTTAATGGGAGGAAATAATCCAAAGAATATAATGTAATGTTCTATAGGATTTAAGGAATTTGTCTTATTGTCTTTCTTTCTCACAAAATTGTACAATTTATATCACTCATTCTCATTTACTACTGCTCACCTCATAAATTAATTCTTTTGACTGTGTTTGAGAAGCCAGCAATTTGGGTAGTTAAGGATTGCACAAGTACAGGTAGACTGATCTTCTTGCTCTGCCTCACTGCTATGATAACGTGATTTGGTGGCTCACCTTAAATAATGCTCGTATCCATAGGTTTTTTTGTTGGTTTTTTTTGGTACTTGAGATTGAACTCAGGAGCACTCAACCACTGAGCCACATTCCCAGCCCTATTTTGTATTTTTATTTGGAGACAAGATCTCACTGAGTTGCTTATTGCCTTGCCTTGCTGAGGTTGGCTTGAACTCACAATCCTCCTCCCTCAGCCTCCTGAGCTGCTGGGATTACAAGCATGTGACACCAAACCTGGCCCATATCATTTTAACATTGCCTTTTTTCCATCATTTTTTCCCACTGAATACCTGTGTTTGCATTCATTTTCCACTGTACAATTCCCTTGAAATAGTCATGTGCTAACTTTGCCTCAAAGCCTAACTCATGATCTTTCCTGATCATGTAGGGTTGTTGGTTGCTCAAACAATAAATATGGTAAGGAGTGAAGAAGCTGGTTTCCAAAACCCAATTACTCTCAGTCAAATTTCTAATGTGGTAATTAGGAAGGATAGAGAAGAACTGTTAACTTACTGTTTGGTAGACATTATTAGTTGAATAAGAATATTATTTTAATATGGAGAAAAATTTGTGATACTATATTACTCTGTTTAATTTCTAGATTTAAAAATTGATAGAAATTAATATATTTAGTTATGTCAATCACATATGCATTGAGTGCCTGTGATATGCTGGGCCTTCTTCTCATTCATGGAAATCCATCAGAGAATCAAACAGATAAAGCTCTCCTACTTCTCTAGAGTTTGTAATCTGTTAGGGAATGGTACAGTAAATATAGTTTACATATGCAGATATCTCCATCAGTGATTTAGACTGGTGTGGCTTACAATGTTTGATTTTATGATAGTGTAAAAGTTATACACATGCAGTAGAAATGATAGTTCACATTTTGAAGTTTGAAGTTTTGCTGACCTGCTAATAGCAACAAGCATGATACATATGATATATATGATGCTATGCTGGGCTGGGCAGGGAAGCAACCTGCAACTCCTAGTTAGCCAAAAGATTATGAAGGGAAACAAGTGGCACTGTGAGTTGCTAAGCTGTGATGCTCAGTAAGCTACATGTATTCAATGCATTTTCAATTTATGGTATTTTGAATTTATAACAGTTTTATCTCAACCCGTCATAGGTGGAGGAACATCAGTATATTAATATCATATAGCCTTGGGGCCAGGGGCCAAGAGTAAAGACAGGGATAGCAGTTAGAAATCAGTTAAGTAAATATTCCATATTACTTAGCAAGAAGTCAGAAAAGTTGAAATTGAAATTCAAATCTCCTGACTTCAAAAGTGCAGCTTTTGTACCAGGTTGGACCATAAATTAATTTGCTCTCTTTTGTCAAAGATTTTTTCCAACAGTTTGCAATGGATGAAGTAAGGATATTAATATTTCTCCACTGGCTTGAACCTTGCTCCCTTTCCCTTCCCCCTTATCTTTGTTTATTTATTTGTTTGTTTTTACTTTTTTTTTAGTTGTAGATGGACACAACACCTTTATTTAGTATTTTTTATGTGATGCTAGGGATAGAACCCAGTGCCTCACGCATGCTGGATAAGCTCTCTACCACTGAGCCACAACCCCAGTTCTTCCCCCTTATCTTTTTGTTTTCATCTCCTCTCTCTGGTTCAGCTGGAAAATTACATAATATATACCTCTGCAGTACCTTCTAGAGAGATATAAAATTATTCTATAAGTAAGATCTTGAGTTCAATTATTATAGTCTTTTCCATTTCAATCTGTGTTTTAGATGTCCATCAAAAATTTCCCCACCTTGTCCTGTTTAATGTACATTTTTACATTCAAATATTAACTTTATGTCAATGCAATTTATTTTTGTGGAGCTGAACTTTTAAGATTTTTCCCAGTGGGAAGGAAACCATCCAACTGGGATCTGGGTGTCCTCCTCGATTGTTATCCTGGTTATGAAATAAGGAGAGATGTAAGACAGTAAAGAAGGAAAAGGGGGACAGTGAACCTTAGCTGAACAGCCTTAATTATGGCTTTCATTGTAATGGAGCTTTTGCTGAATTCCCATGCAGCTCACATGTGGGAATTGCCTAGTATGTTCTGGTCAGTAGGAAAATTATTAAAACTCATTGGGATTTAGGATGGTATATGGTTTTAAATGTTTTGGAAAGATATGGGTCCATGGAGTACAAATCTAGAACCCATCCTGGAAGATCAGTCCTGAAGAAATAATGAGCATCCTGTATAGTTTGTCCATGAACTCTGAAATTAAGTAAAAAATGTGTGTGTGCACTCAGTATTTGTAGAATAAGTCCAACAGATTTCATTGATTTTTTGACCTTAAATAAATAAAAAAACACAGAACCAGTCTGTTCCCTTATAACTCATTACTCTATGAAAAATATCTCTGATTTGTGTAGTGCTTCACAATTTATAAAACATTGCTATGTATTTTATGTCAGCCTTCAAAGAACTCTCTTTAGGAATCACATTTCAAGTCATTTGGAATTGGGAGAATTTTAAATAATATTTTAAAATCACATAACAACTTGGGTATCTGAAGAAGGTTCTGTTGAGACCACATGTTTACATTAGTTCTTATATTAGGTATCCTAAAAGAGAAAAAGTCAGACTCAGACCAGCTTAACCAGTTATGGCTCTGCGAATTGAAAAAGTACAGAGAAAAGTTATATTTAGCTGTAGCTTGATCCAGAAGTCAGTTGTGTTATTAGGGCTCCAGCTCAGCTACTCATTTGGCTTTGTCCTCAATTTGTTTTCTTGTGGAATCAAGTTGCAATAGCGCTTCTACACATCTTGTCCCAGTGGGGTGAGGAAGAAGAGAACATCTGGAGTGAGGAGGAAGAGAGCATCTGGGTTACATCATTTCCTGGCCAACCTTGAGAGTCACCTATTATGCCACCATATTAGTGTATCTGCCAACTATGGAGCCTGGCCATGGTGACTGTGGACTCTGTGCTAATGGCTTGTTCACAGACAAGGGTTGTAATTAGAACCCCCTTCCATTTAGCCACTTTGGCACCAAAATGAAGAACCTCTGGTCTTAGGAGAGAGAAAAAAAAATTGAACAACAACAACAACAACAAAATAAGTGCTGCCAAAGTGGGAAGGAGGTCACTAAAACAATCATAAAGAGCAGACATAAACTATAGAATTATGTAGAATTAAAGCCACTTGAAAAGAGGAGACAGAAGCCTAGAGCATTGGTGTAGTAGCTGGTATGCATTCAACTAGTAAATAGAGGAACTGGGGCTCAAACCCAGAACCTCTAACCCCACATCTTTTACTTGTATTTTTACCTCCACAGAGAATGAAGTGCTTAGGGTTCACAATCTGCAAGGCTGCCTGTGGGAATAAACCATTGAGCAAGGCCTGGCTTAGGCCAGTGACCCCTGCTAATTTGAGTTTCAGTTTCAGATGCAGAAAGAGCTCAGAGAATGGTGTTGTTTTTGTATGCAGTGCACATTAATGCTGTTTGCTTCTCAGAGATGTTTCAGCTGAGCCTGTTAAAGGTCTCTGAAAAGATGCACCATCTCCTGCTCCATAGTGGGGGAACCAAGGCAAAAGTTGGTAAATTAGCCAAGCCATTACTAGAACAACCCAGATGGCCATGGTCTCAAATGAGCAGCTTATAGCTATTTCTCTACTGTAAATACATGACACACACATGGGAACCTGAGAGTTCAAAGCCTAAGGACCCAGGGAAACTGTGATTACCTTTTTCCATGGGCTAGAGAGTGAAAATGAAAAAGTTTGGTAGCAAAGTACATTTTTGCTAAAATGGTATTATTGAAAAGTATCCACCATCCCAGCCAGCAGATTGAGTCCTGTGTATACTCTTTCTCTCAGTTTAGGTATAAGGTTCACCTTGAACTTGACCTCCAGAGAGAACCCTCCCAATTTTCAAAGCCTGTGTTCTTTGTTTCGATGGCTGCTCCTACCCTGTTCAAGATTGTGCAACAGATAGTGAGTCACAGCCCAGGGGCCAGTTAAGTTGCATGTGGTCAGTGTTTCTCATACCTACTATGCAAAAGGAATTTTCTGGGATCCTTCTTAAAATGCATACTGGATTGGTAATGTTTAGAGTCTCAAAATGTGAATTTCCAACAAACTCTTCCTAGATACCAATGCTTCCCATCCCCAGCCCATAATTCGTTCATTAGGAGTGGAAAGGGTTTAAGGTTCAGTGTGTATTCCCAGCAAAACCCAGAAGAGAACAGATGATGAGAAATAGGAACGGAAGAAGTGCAATGTCTTGATTAAAAATGATGACATTGACAAATCAAGTAAGAATTGGGCCCTGCAGATTAACTAGCAAGACTATTCTTTGATAAAAGTGTAAATTCAAACCAAACATCTATCAGGTGTAGTTAAATGAATCATGGGTCTTCAAAGCAGCTTTTGTTACAGCTTATGAAGAGAACTGCAACTGGTTACTCTTTGATGGGCAGGAGTCCTTTTGAGAAATATGAGGAAGGTTTTAAAGACTCCCTGCATATGACAGATGAAAACATTGGGTGTCAGAGGGTTTATGTCTTAAGTGGCCTTGGGTTTTATTGACAGCTAAAGCTGTATTGGACTTTCCTCTGAGATCCCTAATTTCTGGCCCAGGACTGTTTCTATTGATGAAGCTGCTCCTCAAAGTCAGTCCCTTCCCCTCTGACCAACATCTGTTTCCCTATTTTGTACTTTTTATATCAGCAGAATCATATCTCTGCAAAGAAATGCAGATCATTTCCCTTTAAATAATAACCACTGCAATTCTGAAACCTCTTTTGAAGGCTTATTTCATTTATTTTTTTGCAATATAATTTCACTAATGAGCTTGAAAGTATCTATGAAAAAATGTATGGAAATACCAATCTAAGATCTCATTTCTCCAACCATTTTTATTTTCCTTTTCTGGTTCCCCAGGTCACAGTGATGAGAAAAGCTATAACTCTTGCTTCATGTGTTCCCTTGTGTATGGATTTCAATAGTAATAATTAGAGCTGAAAATAAATGCATGTCCTAGAATGAATGTTCTATCCTTTATTCACTAGACTGAAGAGTGACTCAAGATTCTCAGTTTCTTCATTGCCATTTTTATTCTGCACATCCTCTTTGTTCTTGGCAATGCTTTATCGACCCTTGTCAGGTTGAAAAGAAGCAGATCAGACAGGCAGCCAATCAAAAGCTAGGAAGTATGTGCTGCACCAATGCTCCCTGGCCCTAGAGCAGCAGTGGACTATGAGCCTGGGCGGGTTTTTTTTTTTTCCTCCTCTCTGGATAGATTGCACAAATACATTAGGTTATATACTGACACATAAAAAACTCACCCTCCCTTGCCTAACTTTGGAAAGCACCAAGATAAAAATCACTTCATTAGCCAATTTTAGATATTCTGGTTACTTATTCCTGGTCAACTAAATTCCAGGGGAATGAATTTTTGATTATCAAATAACTGGGGGTTGGGGGTATAGTATAACATGCACAAGTCTCAGGTTCAGTTTCCAGCACCTATACAAACAGCAAAACATCACCTTTATAAGTGGTAGAAAGTTGGCTGGTAATTCTCAAGTACAGCTGTAACCCCAAATGCCTGTATATTATTTATAGCCTTATATTATATATATTATCATTATAGCCTTAACAATAGCAATATTAGTAATGGTAATGACAGAATGAGATTCTATAGTATCCTGTTATAGGGTGATAAATATTTTCTCTGTATTCTTACTTAATCTATAAAGCAGTTATTATCATTCTTCTTATTCTTAGTCTGCCTTCATAGTTTAAAAATTATATAGTCTCACAGAGATCATATAACTTCTGAAGTCATTCATGTTTTAGTTAAGGCACCAAGATTGAAATTCACCTCCAGGATATAACCTTACGCCTCCTGTAGTTGCACTTCTTAGAGTTGGTATTGCTTATTCTGTTACATGTTCTTCCCCATATCAGGAAGACCCTATGCCAGAGGTCCTGACTACTCTGTTCCTTGAAGTAGCACCCACACTTAGAATAGTCTAACACACAATAGGGCTTAATATCCTACTAGTGTCAGGGAGATGAAGAGGAGAAAAGAGGAAGGAAGGAATGGAAGGATAAATGAAATAATAAAACATTATAAAGCCTTAAATGGGATGTTAAATTGTTCTGTTTGATCCAAACATCTCCAGAAGCTACTGAAGGAAGAGGAGAAAGAGAACATGATAATGACAGTGTTTGGGAGAAATCGTGATCTAGAAATCCAGTGGGCAAAAATTTTGGAAATATTAGATTTAATGCATAATAACATTCTGTGAAATAATTTTTAAAAATCTATCACCTTGGGGCTGGGGATGTGGCTCAAGTGGTAGCGCGCTTGCCTGGCATGTGTGGGGCGCTGGGTTCGATCCTCAGCACCACATTAAAAAAAATAAAATAAAGATGTGTCCACCGAAAACTAAAAAATAAATGTTAAAAAACTCTCTCATTCATTCTTTCTGTCTCTCTCTCTCTTTAAAAAAAATTAAAATCTATCACCTTAATTTCAGAATGTTTTATGTGGATATTATAATATATATACACATACATATGCATATGTAAAATTAAGATCTTTTATTGATTTATTTTTAAACCAGTAACTGCAATCTTCCCTTAAAAATATAAGACAAAATAAATTTATTTTATGACATAATGATACAGTTTATCATTTTACCATAATTTTCTATAATTACTAGTACAGTTAACAGTTTCTTTCTCTCTTATTTTCTTTTTTGGCTTTAATATTTCATCTATATTTTCTTTTCATTTTACTTTTCCTTTCTTCCTTCTTTCCCTCCCTCTTTCCTTCATTCCTTTTTTAAATGCCTCTAGTTTCAATATAAGAGATGCTGAAGAAAATACTGCTACATAGGGTATTTAACATTGCATATTATATTTCATTACTAAAAACAATTCTTTCTCCTCAAGTCTGCAATTTCAAAAATATATTTAAGGGGAAAAAATCAGATTTACCAGTTCTCAAAGTCAATGTGAGTGGGCCAAATGATTCAAAATGATTCAGGAGCTTGGAAAGGAGTAAGGCAGTAAAGAAGGAACACTTACAGGTGAAATGCTTCTTTTCCTCATACTATTAAAATTTAATCTTCTATTTTTTTTTATTCACCACAGAGAACAATATTTGCTTAGCATCATCCGTCTGGGAATGGAATTTCCAGCTGTGTGTTCATGAGAAATTCTCATCACAGCAAACATTCCACATGCCCTGCAGGTTCAGATGGAATGGGACTTGATCTATATCAATTTTTTATAATGTGTTCCATATTGAATTTTTTATCCCTTCCTTCCAAAAATAACCACACTAGATGTACTCTACCTTATCTGGTGCCCTTCCAAGCCTCCCTTTTGACACAATTATGGAGGAAATTACTCATGGTGCTTTCTTTAAAAATTTTTTAAAGAAAATGTCTTGATTACCATAACCAGGCTAAAATGATCACTAATAAGCCTATAGCTAAATTAAAACATTTAATTTAAAAATTCCCCCTTAACCGTATGCTTTAGACTATAATTTTGAGGTTTTACTTTATGAGTCAAATAAAATGCCAGCGTAAGGTCATTGTATGTATTTAAAAGTTAAAAAAAAAAAAAAGAGGCTGAGACAAGGAGGATCACAAGTTCAAAGCCAGCCTCATCAATGTTAGGACTAAGCAACTCAGTGAGACCCTGTCTCTAAATAAAATACAAAAATAGGGCTGGGGATGTGGCTCAGTGGCTGAGTGCCCCTGAGTTCAATCCCTGGTACCAAAAAAAAAAAAAAAAAGAAAAGAAAAGAAAAAAGGTAAAAAACAGAACTAGATTTAGCTGGTGAGTTCGAGCTGAGAAGTCACCTAGTCTTGATAACTTATTACAAATAAGAAGTAGTAGTTTGTATTTCTATTCTATTCAATTTATTATTATTTGACAGATATTAACTATTCTGGGTGGTGGGAATCTAAATAGGAAAAAACACATTTAGCATTCTGTTTCAATTTTCTTCAAGTACTGTTAGTCTAATTTTTTTTTTCCTTTGACATGGAGCACATATAAATGTAATAATGTACATTGTTCAAGAAGAATTTTTGAGTACATGTTAATTATAATTCTTATTACACATATAGAGCGTATTTTTTCACATGTTTGTATATAAAGTATGTTTCATGCCAATTCATGTCTTTATACATGTACTTTGTTTTTTTTGCATTAGAATTCTTATTAAACATATATACCACATTTTTTCATATCTCTGTTTGTATATAAAGTAGGTTGACACCCAATTCGTGTCTTCATACATGTACTTTGGATAATAATGTCCATCACATTCCACCATTCTTGCTAATCCCCTGCCTCCTCTCTTTCCCTCCCTCTCCCTCCCTCCCCTCTTCCCTATCTAAAATTCATCTATTCCTCCCATGCTCCCCCTCCCTACCCCACTATGAGTCAGCCTCCTTATATCAGAGAAAACATTCGGCATTTGTTTTGGGGGATTGTCTAACTTTACTTAGCATAATCTTCTCCAATGCCATCCATTTACCTGCAAATGCCATGGTTTTATTCTCTTTTATTGCTGAGTAAAATTCCATTGTGTATATATGCTTTCAGCGTCAGGGTGTCTGGTATGTGTAGGGAGCTGGGTGATGGCCTTGTTCATTGGATAGGTAGCAGCCAGTGACCTGCATGGGAGCAGAGCACAGTCTAGAGTTCTGCAGAGGTTCTGATAGGTGTTTCTGCTAAGCCACTTGTGAGCCATGCATGAGCTAGAACTGCTGGCTTTGGGTCCAGAGTCTGGAGACTTACTTGAGCCCAGAGGCTCTGATTTCTGTGTGGGTCGTCCCAGCACTGGTGATTTCTGCGAAAATCCACTGTATAGGGATCTTCTCACACTCTCTAAGATGTTGTATTCCATCTAGGTGAGACCTTGTAGAGAAGCTGCCTGTCTGCTTTCTTGGTTTCATGTCACAGAGCAGCCACAAACAGGACTTCCTCTATTCCACCACCTTCCCACCCTTCCTACCTATTCATTTCTATATTCTGACAACAAATGGTTTCCAGATACATGGCAGAATTTTCTCTGAACCTATTCTGGTTCTGAGGACTTCTCTGATTGCAAATCAGCAAATTCTTTGTTAAATTCAACTCTACTAAATTTATCTAAAATTTTCTTTTAACAAAGCTTTCAGAGGATTTTTGAAGCATTATTCTCAGTAAATGTGGTTTCAAAAACTAATTCCAGAAAGTATTTGTCAAGTAGGAAAAAAAATTAAGGTTATGGGAAAGAGGATGGAAAGGAAGATTTGATGAAAGCGTACAAGTAAATATAATGCAAGGAAAACTAACTTAGAAGTTTTACCAGTTTCTTACTGCTGCAGTAACAAATCATCACAAACAGAATAGCTTAAAATAAGAGAAATTTGTTTCCTTATAGTTCTGGAATTCAGAAGGTATAAAATCAGATTGTCAGCAGGGCTCTGTTCTTCTGGAGGCCCTGTGGGGCGGGGGGACCATTTCCTTGCCTTGTCAGCTTCTAGAGTCCACCTCCTGCATGCTTTAGCTTTTGGCCTTTTCCTCACCTCACCCTAGTCTCTACCTTTATGGTCACATCTCTGACTCCAACCCTCCTTTTTTGAGGACTCTTATGATTATGTCAGACACACCCTGGTAATCCAGAAAAATCTCCCCACCTAATGATACTCCTCATAATTACATGTGTAAATCCCCTTTTATCACATAAGTTAAGAATCACAGGTTCTGGGAACGTGGACACAAATATCTTTGGGAACTAATTATTTAACCTAGCACAGATGGATGCATTCTATGAAATGTTCAGGTTCTGAGTTGCGTATTTTATTTTACTTTTTGTGTGGTTCAAGTTTGTAGAGGTTGTGGATGCCACTTCTGATGACTTAGACTCATTAAACACTGTAAAGGCCATCTTCAAATTACCCTTTGCTTGCTCTTCTGCAGATGACTTTGCAATATGGAAGACTTTTTTTCTTTTGTTTCATCCTGAGCAGGAAGGCCACAGTATTCATCAGTTAAAATCAAAAGATGCATGGAACATATTTATACTTGCCCGTCTCTCTCTCTCTCTCTCTCTCTCTCTCTCTCTCTCTCTGCACATGCATATATTTTTTCCTTAAAAATCTTTTCTAAGTAGAGGGGAATGAGCACACAGCCACCTATGTCCAGAATAAAATCTTGCTTTTCGGATCAAAGTAAAAAATAATATTTTTTATGTAGCCCTTTTCCAGTAGTGTTTTCATATTGGACATAAATATCTTTGGGAACTAATTATTCAACCTAGCACAAATGGATGCATTCTGATGGATGCATGAAATATTCAGGATTTTTTGAAGCATTATGAAATGCTTCAAAATGAAATATGTTAGGTTGCTTGGATATGGTCATCTTTTAAAATCAATCAAAACTGCCAGCAAAATAGGAATTAGTTGCAGTATATTTTATATCATATTAAACTTATACAAGCCCATGTACTTTTTATCTTCTCTGAATTTATTGCCTCACTTGTCTGGGAAAATAAAATTCATACAGAGTTACATAGTGATGAAGTTAAACTACTTTTTGTAAAGCATTTTAAAGTTTTTCATTGTGGATTTAATTATATGAGTGCCTCTTTGTCTTGACATCCTCAAAATACGATGGAATTGAGTGGGAAAAGATGAGGCTGTATGAGTTACCTTACCCTACCCAATTTACATGTCACATTTACTGACACTGAATTCAATACTCAGAAGAATTAGACTCAAGAAAGTGTTTCTGAAGAAAAATTTTTTGGAGTTTAGGTTAGGAGAAGATAGTGTGAACCCATTCATTCTTACTCTTTCCCTAAATTAAATGAAATTAGTACAACTAAATATAATCTATAAACTCAGAATATAGCACAAAAAGTAGTCCTTTGATGCTATTATTAAAAAAAAGTCTCAAAACTGGAATCTTATGAGCAAAATATATTTATTTTTTAACTGTTCTGGTGGAGATGAAATCCAGGATGAAAGCCCTGGCAGATTTAATGCCTGGTGGAGCCCACATTCCAGTTTGTGAATGGTTGTTTCCTCTCTGAGAACTTACGTGGTGAAGGGTAGAGAACTTTCCAGGGCCTCTTTAATAAGGGCTCTAATTTTATTCATGAGACATCTTCCACCCAAAACACACTACTTTATAATATTATCTCTTTGGGAATTAGATTTCCTCAAACAAAGTTTAAGAAGACACATTCAGACCATATAGCAAGCAACTCGGGAGATCTCAGAAAGTAAGACGGTGAACTGGTTAGGGACCTCAGGATTGAAGAAACAGCACAGCTCAAGAGTGTCTTGTGGAATTTGTCCAACAGTTACCCAGGCTAGCAACAAAAGAGAGCCTAGATTGGCCCACGATTCTCCTAGATAGAACCAGAGCCCACAGGAAACAGAACTGGCAGGCCTCATGATGGAATCAATTTGGAGGCTGCAAATAATAGTCAACCAGGGAAAGATTCTCTTTCCTACTGTGATTGAGACTTCCTCATCTATAGGAAGATACCAAAGCCAATGGTGACACTGTGGAACCAACCTAGATGCCCTTCAATAGATGAATGGATAAAAAAAAATGTGGCATTTATACACGTTGGAGTATTACGCAGCACTAAAAAATGACAAAATCATGGAATTTGCAGGGAAATGGATGGCATTAGAGCAGATTATGCTAAGTGAAGTTAGCCAATCCTTAAAAAACAAATGTCAAGTGTCTTCTTTGATATAAGGAGAGCAACTAAGAACAGAGCAGGGGGGAAGAGCATGAGGAAAAGATTAACATTAAACAGAGATGAGTGGTGGGAGGGAAAGGGAGAGAGAAGGGAAAATGTATGGAAATGGAAGGAGACCCTCAATGTTACACAAAATTACATATAAGAGGTTGTGAGGGGAAAGGGCGGGGAAACAAAAAAACAAGGGAGAGAATTGAACAACAGCAGATGAGGTAGAGAGGGAAGATGGGAGGGGAGGGGAGGGGGGATAGTAGGGGATAGGAAAGGTAGCAGAATACAACAGTAACTAATATGGCATTATGTAAAAATGTGAATGTGTAACCGATGAGATTCTGCAATTTGTATTTGGGGTAAAAATGGGAGTTCATAACCCACTTGAATCAAATGTATGAAAGATGATATGTCATGAGCTTTGTAATGTTTTGAACAACCAATAAAAAAAATCCTCAACAATAAACTATAGATTTTTCTGGAAACAAATGGGAAAAAGGAAAGAAGAGAAAATGTTACCCCAAATATAGATCCTGCAAAAGAATCAAATGGACATTACAGTGAAACTACAATATCAGAAATAAAAAAAAAATACTATGTAGGTTCAAAATTAAAGTACAGATGACAAGAGAATAGAATAAAGGAACATGGGGACGAATCAATATAATTCACCTAACTTAAAAAACAGAAAGTAGACTAAAAGTAGAAGGAAGAGGATAAGGAGAACAGATACTAAGAGACCGGTAGAAACACGATCAAAATTTCAATATCCATATCGTCACAGTCCCAGGAGGGGAGAAAAAGAATGGCTGAAACATAACTGAAAACTTCCCACTTCCCAACTTTGGAAAAAGATACGAAACTTCAAGAAAGAAATACCTAAGATGTCAAATGCATGGAGATTCATATCATCTGAAACATAAAAGCAAAAGAAAGACCCTGAATGCAACTAGATAGAAATAAACCATTATCTGTAGGGGAATATTAACTCTAATGTCAATGGATTTTCCATCAGAAATCAAGGAAGCCAGGAAGAAGTGGTACACTTTTTGTTTGTTTGTTTGTCTTACAATATGTGTGCGTCTTTTTAAAAATTTTGTTTGTTTGTTTTAATTAGTTATCCATGACAGTAGAATGCATTTATGCACTTTGATATATCATACATAGATGGAATATCATTTCTCATTTCTCTGAGTGCACATGTTGCAGAATCATATTGGTTATGTAGTCACATATATACATACAGTAATAATGTCTATTTAATTCTACTATCTTTCCTATCCCCATATCCCCTCCCCTCCCCTCCCCTCCCATCACTTCCCTCTACCTAATCTAAGGTAACACATTCTTCCCTGGTGCCCCTGTCTTATTGTGAATTAGCATCTGCATATTAGAGAAAACATTCAGCCTTTGGTTTTGTGGGATTGGCTTATTTCGCTTAGCATGATATTTCCCAACTCCAATCATTTACTGGCAAATGCCATAATTTTACTCTTCTTTAAAGCTGAGTGATATTCCATTGAATATATATATATATATATATATATATATATATATATATATATCACATTTTTTTAAATTCATTCATCTATTGAGGGACATGTAGGTTGGTTCCATAGTCTAGCTAGTGTCACTATAGTATGCTGATTTTAAGTCCTTTGTGTATAAATCAAGGAGTGGAATGGCTGGGTCAAATGGTGGTTCTATTTCCAATTTTCTGTAGAATCTCCATACTGCTTTCCATTGTGGTGCACCAATTTGCAGTCCCACCACAAATGTATGAATGTCCATTTTCACCACATCCTCGCCAACATTTATTGTTGCCTGTGTTCTTGATGATTACCATTTTGACAGGAGTGAGATGAAATCTTAGAGTAGTTTTGTATTTCTCTAATTGTTAGAGATGTTGAATACTTTTTTTTATATATTTGTTGATCAGTTGTATTTCGTCTTCTGTAAAGTGTCTGTTCAGTTATTTAGCCCATTTATTGATTGGGTTATTTGGGGTTTTTTGGTGTTAAGTTTTTTGAGTTCTTTATATATCCTAGATATTAATGCTTTATCAGAAGTGTATGTGGTAAAGATTTTCTCTCAATCTGTAAGCTCTCTCCTCACATTGTCAATTGTTTCCTTTGCTGAGAAGAAGCTTTTTAATTTGAATCCATCCAACTTATCGATTCTTGATTTTACTTCTTGCGCTTCAGGAGTCTTGTTAAGGAAGTCAGAACCTAGGCTGACGTGGTGAAGATTTGGGCCTACTTTTTCTTCTATTAGGTGCAGGGTCTCTGTTCTAATGCCTAAGTCTTTGATCACTTTGAGTTGCTTTTTTTGCAAGGTGATAGAGAGAGGTTTAATTTCATTTTGCTACATATGAATTTCCAGTTTTGCTAGCACCATTTGTCGAATAGGCTATCTTTTCTCCAGTGAATATTTTTGGCACCCTTGTCTAATATGAGATAACCGTATTTATGTGGGTTTGTCTCTGTGTCCTCTATTCTGTACCATTGGTCAACAAGTCTATTTTGGTGCCGATACCCCATTGTTGTTACTATAGCTCTGTTGTAAAGTTTAAGGTCTGGCACTTTTCTTGCTAAGGATTGCTTTAGCTATTCTGGGTCTCTTATTTTTCCAAACAAATTTTATGATTGCTTTTTTATTTCTATGAAGAATTTGTAACTGGGAGTTTAATAGGAATTGCATTAAGTCTGTAAAACACTTTTGGTAGTATGGCCATTTTGACAATATTAATTCTGCCTATCCAGGAACATGGGAGACATTTCCATCTTCTGATGTTTTCTTCAGTTTCTTTCTTTAGTATTCTGTAGTTTTCATGGTAGAGGTCTTTCACCTCTTTTGTTAGATTAAGGTTATTATGAAAATCAGAGCTGAAATTAATGAAATAATAAAAAAAGAAACGATTGAAAATATTGTCAAAACAAAATGCTGGTTCTTTGAAGAAGTAAATAAAATAGATAAACCCCTAGCCATGGTAACAAAAAGAAAATGAGAGAAAACTCAAATTACTAAAATACAAGATGAAGAAGGAAACATCACAATGAACACATCTGAAATACAGAAGATAATTAGAAATTATTTTGAAAATTTATACTCTAATAAAATAGAAAGTATCGAAGACATTGACAAATTTCTAGAGACATATGACCTACCCAAACTGAATGAGGAGGTCATACGTGCTTTAAACAGATCAGTTTCAAGTAATGAAATAGAAAACACCATCAAAAGCCCTACCAAGAAAATCTCAGGACCAGATGGATTCTCAGCTTAGTTCTATAAGACTTTCAAAGAAAAATTAATACCAGTACTCCTCAAAGTATTCTAAGAAATAGCAAAAGGAGGGAACCCTTCCAAACTCATTCTATGAAGTTAATATCACCCTGATAACAAAACCATCAAAGAAAGAAAACTTCAGACCAATATCTCTGATAAACATAGATGCAAAAATTCTCAGTAAAATTCTGGCAAATAGCATACAAAAACACATGAAAAAGATAGTGTGCCAGGATCAAGTGGGATTCATCCCAGGGATGCACGTTGGTTCAACATACAGAAATCAAACGTAATTCATCATATTAATAGACTTAAAAACAAGAATCATGATCATCTCAATAAATGCAGAAAAAGCATTTGACAAAATACAGCACGCCTTCATGTTCAAAACACTAGAAAAACTAGGAATAGTAAAAACATACCTCAACATTGTAAGAGCTATGTACGCTAAACCCAAGGCCAGCATCATTCTAAATGGAGAAAAATGGAAAGCACTACTGCTAAAAACTGGAACAAGCTAAGGATATCCTCTTTCACCATTTCTATTTAATATCATCCTTGAAACTATAGACAGAGCAATTAAACAAAAGACAGAAATTAAAGGGATACAAATAGGTAAAGAAGAACTCAAACTATCACTATTTGCTGATGACATGATTCTATATCTAGAAGATCCAAAAAATTCTACCAGAAAATTTCTAGAACTAATTAATGAATTCAGTAAAGTAGCAGGATATAAAATCAACACCCATAAATTAAACGCATTCCTATACATCAGTAATGAATCCACTGAAAAAGAAATTAGGAAAACTACTCCCTTCACAATAGCCTCAGAAAAAAAAAATAAAATACCTGGGAATCAATCTAACAAAAGAGGTAAAATATTTTTGAAATACAAAATAAAAAGCATTTTCAATCATGAGTTATTTTACTTTTAAATAACAATATCTAGTATAAGATGGTGTTACCATTTTTGTTTAATTATCAAATATAATTTATAAAATTTGTAAGTAAAATGGTATTCTGTGTTGCCTCACATGCACAAGATCCTGGGTTCAATCCCTAGCACCAATAAATAAATAAATATCTACAACTAAAAAATAAAAAAGCAGATTCCTAGAAAATTAATAAATTTAATAAATCTACTGCAAATTGACTAAAATAAAGAGAGAAGAAATGAATTTCCAATATCAGAATGAAAAGAGGATATCACTGCAGATCTCATAGCAACTGAAAAAAATTAAAAAGGAATATTACCAATAACTTTAGCTCATAAACTTACAAGAAATGGGCTGATGACTATAAAACTACAAAGTGTTCAAATTCAAACTCAACCAAGATGAAACAGATAATCTAAATAGTCCTTTTACTATTTTAAAATTGAATGTGTTGCTAGATAGCTACTGAAAAAGATGTATTCCAAGTCCAGAAGATTAACCTAGAGAATTCAACCAAGAGTTTAAAGGAGAGAAAAAAATATCTATCTTACATAATCATCCAGAACATAGAAGAGAAATAAAAATATTTAATTCATTGATTGAAGCCATTTGAAAAGGATTGGTGGATTGCTTCAAAATTAATAATCAGGTTGTGATATTGCTGAATTTTAGTTGTTATCATTGGAAACCCAGGAGTGGTAAGCAGGAAAATGGGTTCCCAAGATGTTCTTGTTCTAATCCCTGGAATCAGTGAATATAGTCCCTTTCATGGCAGGAGAAGCTTTGCATGTTTGCTTAAGTTGAGGATCTTTACAGGGGGAGAATTTCCTGCCTTATACAGGTGGGTACAATATGATTGCACAGGTATTTTTAAGGGAAAGAGAGGGCAGGGGATGGAAGCAGCTAGTAGAGCAATGCAATTATTGTCAGTATTTCCCAAGCCAAGGCACGGAGGCAGCTTCTAGCAGCTAGAAAAAGCAAGAAAGCAGATGCTTTTAAAGCCTCCTCAATGGCATGTGCATTATGCCCCCCTCACTGTTGTTTCAGTGGATTGCAACTCATTTTGGACATCTATCTTTGAAATTTATAGGTAATAGATTTCTGTTGTTTTAAGTCACTAAGTATGTGGTCAGTATTATACCTACAACGGGTAACAAATGTAATGGGATATATATATATATATATATATATATATATATATATATATACACACACATACACATATATATGTAAATATATGTGTATATTTTTCTGTATTCCTTTCAACTTCATGTAAATCTACAATTACATTAGTAAATTTTTCAATTAAAATGTTATGAATCTGGTCTATGATAGGAGCAATGCTAATTAAAGTTGATTTGAAGAATGAAACAGAAAGCAGTAAAAGAGGAGAAAAATAGTTTCTTTTTGTTCAATGAAATTGATGATAATTATATAATTGAGAGAATTATTTATCTCTGGCACTTTTATAGCTCCTTTCCTGTAACAATTCCTACCTTTCTCCTTCTAGTACAGTAATGAAATATGAGACTTAGGGTTATAATGTCTTGACTCATACTCTGACATTAGCTGGGAGGGCTGTGAATCATTAGGAAAATTCCTAATTCTTCTGTTGTAAATTACAGATAAGAGTGTCTCCTTCAAGGGCATTAATAAACAGTTACTTTTAGGACTGTTTTTAAAGTAAGCTGGACCTAGGTTTTCATATTTTCCTACTATCTCCACCAAAGCACTTCAACCATTCATTTTCTCCCTTCTCCAACATTTATCTATCCCTGTAGCAGAGAGTCTTTGAAATGATTCCAAGTGATTCTTGCCTCCATATTCTATACTAGAGCATTGATCCAGTTAATGACTTGCTTTTAATGAAAATGATATGGCAAAAATGATGGAATGTCACTTTCAACATTGAACTACAAAACAAAACAAAAACAAAACAACAGCGGTTGATCTCTTAGGAGTCCTCTGATTCTTCTCTTGTGCTTGCTCTGATAAATCAAGTTGCCATCACATGAGCTGCCTTGTAGAGAAGGCAAAGCATATAGAACTAAGGATCATTTCTAGCTATCTGAAGGTCTGACTTCACAAGTCTTCAAGAACCTGAATCCTGCCAAGATTCTTGTAATGGAAATTTGATGAAGATACTTTCTCACTGGAACCTTGACATGAGAACATAGCCCTGGTGAACTCCTTGACTGTAGCCCTGTTAGAAAGCCTGGACTAGAAGCCCTTAATAGACCACATTCAGATTTCAGAGCTAGAGATAATACATGCTGTTGTTTTAGGTCATTACATTTTGGGATCATTTGTTATGCAGCAATAGATAACTAATACAATCCCATTTTTGTATTATCCAGTAGGCATTAAAAAAACAAATCATGGCAAAACAAATCAATTATTTATTTTATATAGTAGGTAGACAAAAAGGCATCCGAATCAATTTCCTTTTGTTCTTTCTAGAAGTTGGAGTCTAGAGATCATTTATAGCAGGTGGCATGAATATTTGAATAAATGCTTCATAAATCTGCCAGAAATGTCTATAAGATTAATATATCTTTAGTGAAGTTTCACTAAGAGTAACAAAATAAAATGAATTATTTTAAACAAAGTTGATGGGAAGAGATTTGGGGATTAAAGAGGAAAAGTGCTATAATATTAGCAGATTTACCTGGGTAAACCTCTCAAGTAGGCTTCCTTCATATTCATTCCTGGTTTTTGGTTTTGAAGTTCTGAAAAAAATATTCTTCCAGACAATAAATTATTTGACTTTGTGTCACTCCTAAAACTATAAAAACCAAAGTCCTTCTGGTTGAATGATGTGTGTGTGTATGTGTGTGTGTGTGTGTGTGTGTGAGTGTGTGTGTGGGGGGGTGGGTGGGTTTCTGGGTTGTAAGCATGGAAAGTTCCTGAAGCAAAATCAATAGCTACCATGTTTCTAAAATGTGTGCTAAAGTTACATACAGTCAGGCCTCTGCTTCTATGGGTTCTGTAACCACAGATTCAACCAACTTCAAATTGAAATATTTTAAAAATTCTGTCATTATTCTTTAAAAAATAGAGTATAATAACTATTCATATAGAATTTACATTGTATTAGGAATTATAAGTAATAGATGGTTTAAAGTATATGGGAGGATGTACATAGATTATATACAAATGATACACCATTTTATATAAGAGATATGAAAATCCATGGGTTTCTGGTATCTGTTGGGACTCCTGGGATCCATCCCCTATGAATATGAAGGGAGATATATTTTCTTAGTGAGATAAAAAATATGCATTATTTTACCTCTGTACCTATTTGCCTATAAAAACCTATTGGCATTTGTTATAGTTATGTCTCCCTTTACAGTCTTGGGATAAAAAATAAGTTTGCATATTTTAGATGTACTTCTGAGTATACCAGGGCTATTCTTTCCTCCTCCGAAAACCAGAGTTCAGTCTGAGAGCTGCAGGGATTCATTTCATTCAGGGGAATTCACATTGGTTACTACTTCCCTCCTGAAGAATAATTTAAAAAGAAAAAAGGTTATTCTTTAAAACATTCTTCTTTGTTCTGTGATGTTGTTGCTGTAATGACATTAAGATTTGAAAGGGTTTCTGGAAAATAAAGGTATCTACAAGTGCAGCAAAAGCCCTGACCATAAAAACAGAGGTGGAAGGGCTGGGGTTGTGGCTCAGTGGTAGAGCACTTGTCTAGCATGTGTGAGGCACTGGGTTTGATTCTCAGTACCAAATATACATAAATAATAATAATAATAATAATAATAAAAATCCATCAACAACCCCCCCAAAAATTGAGAAAACAGAGATGGAGATTTTGAAGCAGGCTTCAATACAAATCACAAATGTGAGTTTCCATCAAAATGTGGAATATTCATACAAATATTCATACAAATAAATATTCATACAATATTCATACAAATAAAGGAAGCCATTTGTCCATCTTCTCCCCACCTATTCTTTGTGTTTCTCTGTAGCTCAAGCAAATGGCCTGGCCTCTCTCATTTCTTACATGTGTTTGTAATGCATGAGTGGGCTTATATCATAGGATGCCATCATACATATTTGTAAACTAAAAGAAGAGTGGCTAAAAGGAGACAACTGATCCTTGGCATTTTTTAAGACTGCACAAACAGTATGAAATAGAAGATTGGGCAGGTTGCTATATGAGTTTAGTAATAGATCTCCATCAGAGATCTCATGGAGCTGAGGCTTGGAACTGGCATCTATGTTTGGCTAAAGTGAATCAGAGGTGGCGTACAATACAAACACTGGATCTGGAGAACAGAAGCTAGAACCTGTTTTTTCCTCCTTTTTGATGGTTGGGTTTATGGTATTCCGAAGTATTTGTATAATTGTGTACATTCACTGTCTACTTGCAGGAACTGTAGGAAAAGAAAAAGAAAAGTGACAGTAGCATCCAAAATGACATTTGAAATTACCAACCAATTTTATTTATACCTTGTCATAGATAAGAATATTTCTTCAAACTCTCAAATCTGATAGCAGCTTACAAGTGCAGAGAAAAATTTCTAATTTATTTTCAGTGCAGTCAATACACAGGAGAATATGAGGTTTTGTTTAAACAGCATTTTCATGAAAGGTGTTGTATCACACAAATAAAACTAGTGTATTAATGGTATTATAAAATTCACTTCAACTTAAATCCAGTTAAATTTGTGTAGGCCTTGTGTTAATAAAATTAAACTAATGAAAATGAAACAAGATAAAATAGAAGTTGATTGAAAATTATTTTCAAAACAATTAATGTCAGTTTCCTCTAAATTAGTGTTATCATTTTCATCATATTCATCTAAATGGTGTCATTATGCATAAATTATTTGCAGAATCCTGAAAAGTCTTAGCAATGTATATTAGGAGGCAGTAGAAGTATTCCACCACTGGCTGGTGATTCATTTCCAACTTCATAGACTCTATAAAATATTTTATAAATTGACTTCTATCACATCTCAATACTGTATTACCATATTAATACCATAGCACCATATTAATTCATAATGTGTGAGAGAATTTCTCTCAGTAATACAAATGCACATCTTCATCTTAGGACCATCCATCTCTCTCATTTCAACCAGTCAGGGTACATATTAGATCCCTTTCAGATAACAATGAGTTTTGAAAAACCCACCATTCCTATCATCATGGCAGGAAGAAGAAGAAAAGAATCTTACCCAATATCTTTCTCAATTGTTTCTACAACCATTCCTATTTCTTAAACAAAAAAAGGCGGCACTGCATTCTTGGACTAGAGAGTTACAGCAAAGCTTGTTATTCCCAAGTTGCTTTCTGTGTTTTCAAAGGTATGGGTCTTCTTTTTCTGTACATTTTTCTCATACTCTCCTTCAGACATAAAATTCCCATCATCAGCATTTTCAAATGCTACATTTTATGTGCCTGTTATTAAAAGCAAAGCCACTTACAACCATCTCCCCAGGTTGGCATAGCTGCCTTTTGAGTTTCTGTGTATTTTTTGTGTGTGCTTTCTATTGGTTAAATTTTGTGAAAATAATGCTGCAGAGCAAACCTCTCTAATAATCAGTTAATTAAATCAAAAGTTTATCATTGCTTATGTGTATACAGGTTGGCTGGGCTGCAGCTGGTCTAGACAATTGCTATGGTTTGGATATTCAGTGTCCCCCAAAAGCTCATGTGTGAGACAACGTGGGAAGGCTTAGAGGTGAAATAATTGGGTTATGAGAACATGAACTTAATCAGTGCATTAATGGGTGGCATGGATTAATTGAGTGGCAATTGTATGTAGGTAGAGTGTGGCTAGAGGAGGTGGGTCATTGGGGGAATGCCTTTGGGGTATATATATTTTACCTGACAGTGGAGTCTCTTCTCTCTCTCAGCTTCCATGTTTCCAGCCACACATTTCTGCCATGATGCTCTACTTCACCTTGAGCCCCAAGGAATGAAACCAGTTCTATAATCTGAGACCTCTGAAACTATTAGCCCCCAAATAAACTTTTCCTTCTTCAAAATTGTTCTTGTCAGGTCTTTTAGTCACAGCAGCAAAAAAGCTGACTAAAACAAAAAACTGGTTTTGCTTCAGGTCTACAGCTTGGCTGATGAAGTCCTTCTTCCCCTCCTAAGATTAGTGGATTAATTAATTACAAGTACTTCTCATAATGATGACTAAGGCACAAACAAGCAAACAGAATCATAGAAGACCTCCTAGGTCTGTTCTTAGAATTTGCACACTGTCATTTTTGACCATATACCTCTGCCCAAAGCAAATCACAAGCTACATGCAAAGTCATGAACCCAAAGTTGCAAGATGGGATGATGCTATGGATTCAGAACAGGTGAAGTTTAGGGGCCAGTAGTACAATCTATCATTTGCCTTTCTTAAGCAATACAAGTATTTAGCTTGTATGATTGTTATCTAGAGGCCAATTTTCCTCTGCTGTGTTAATATGCAATTGTGTTAAGAATTGTATTTGTACATTGCCTTCCCAAATGGGAGGCACTCATCACTGGAGAGACATGCATACACTCTGACTTTAGTTCCTGTACACGTTGCTAATTACACATAAACTAGTGTAAGTAGCGTCCATTCTCTCTGTAAAGATAGTCACAGAAGATATACATAGTGTCGTTTTTCTATCCCACTTCACTCCTGGGAATCACTGTATGGGATCCAGCAGAATTAAAATGAAGGCAATCCCATGTATATGTTTATCCTCTGAATTAATGAATTCACAGCACTGGGCTTCTGAATTTTTTTTATTAAAACTTAGTTATGGCTACTGTCTTTCTGTTATATATACTTTAAATTAGTCCCTGGATGTTCATGGGTTTTGGTGACAGAGAGCAATAGAACAGCAGTCACCATAAACTCCTTACATGAACCAGGTCATGACCATTCTGACTTGATTTTCATTGAGGCTCACTAACCAACTTAAAAAGGTGAAAATGAATGTTCCACTCAGCAGCACCTGCCTTTTAGCTCTCTTTCTCCCTTGAGAGGTTGGTGTGGTTCTGCATCCATAGTAAATTATAATTTCTTGCAAGGATGAGTACAGCAATACGTAGGTAAAATCTCTACTCACAGAGGTTACAATTAGCCTTTTAGGTATTCATCCAATAAAAGAGGAAAAAGAATATTTTTGGATACTGATATCAGGATTTTTCTTATTTTTCTCCAGAAGAACCACAAATTGTATTTTACTTGCCTGATATTTTATGTTTTGCGCACTTACAATAGTTCATATGTTTTGGTGACAATACTTATGTATTGGGAAGTTTTAAAATAAACAAAAAAGTTGAAGAACATCAAGTTCTTAGGATAAAACAAACAGTTCCTTCTGCATTACATGATTTGAGATAATTGTATCATTTTTAAATTACTAGGCAATATTAAAAATTAACTTCTGTCAGTAAGGGTTTGATAGTTTAATGGCCAAATAATATAGATGTTATGTGGCTAAATCATCAATAATGGAGACTATACCTAATTTTGAATTTTAATTGTTTTTTTAACTTTAGGGTCATAGTGATCCTTCAATTCAGACATAGATGTCAAAGTACTTGAGAAACTTCATGGATTGTATAGTTGTTTAAACTTTTTCCTATTTCTCCCCCCTACTCTCAGAAAACATATTACTCTTTCCTAACTTGCCATAAGATCAGACCTAGTATCATTAAGATAGGCAGTTTGTTGAATACAAATGTAGAACTTGCAAGTGTAGTTCTTCAAATTGAGGAACCTCTGAATACAACTTTCTTGATTCTCTCCCCTCTGCTTATTCTGTTGGTGATTTCATTCATCTCACATATCTGCTTCCCAATTCTATTTTGATATCTTCTAAGCCTTTTCTAAAGTTTTGGCTTCTTACTTTAATTCCATTTCAATTTTTTACTGTTTTGTAAGACTTTTTTTTTTTTTTTCCAATGGTGGGGATTGAATTCAGGGCATTGCACATGCTAGGCAAACACTCTACCACTGAGCTACACCCACAACGATGTAAGGCATTATTTTTTTCTACCTGTTTTATTGGTGCATTATAGTTGTATATAATGGTGGAATTTGTTGTTATGTATTAATACACGCACACAGTAAAGTATGATGACTTTTAACTCTTTAGCATAAATACCAATGAGTGGCATAACTTGGTCATACAGTAGTTCCATGCCTAGTCTCATAAGGCACTTTTGCTTGGAGTTTCATAGATTTCCTCAAACTCATAAGATTATGCAAAAATTTAGTCTTCCCAACTCCTCCTTGTCTTCTCTTCTCCTAGAGAACAACATTGTGAGTACATTGATTGAAAAATTTGCAGTCATCTTGATTCCTTCTCCTTTCTTCACTCTCTCCAGATAATGAGCCATCAAATCCTGCTGTTTTTACCTCTGACCTGTTTTCTTAATCCGTCTTTTCACTTTCTTTGAAGAAAATGGCCATTGCAGATTTACAAAATCTGTGGAGTAGAAGTAAAATGGAGACTAAGATGCATATAACTCTCTTACCTTTGAAATTTATCCAGATTTTAGTATCAAATTTTATTTAAGGTCCATGTGATATTCTGAAATTTTTATGTGATGTCCCAGGATTTTAGTTACATTTTGTTTTTTAGGCTTTGAATCTGTCATATATCCTGAATCATAGAATATATATCTTATATCAGTTCCACATTATTCTTTAACATTTGCTTTTCAAATTCTGCCTTCTCTTCATTCTTTCTAAGATATGTGGGTGTGTATGTATAAAATAGCGTAGTTCCAATGTATATATCATACAGCTGCAACTAATCTATATACTATATATCATAGTTATATATATTACATATAATTATATATTATATTGTAATATGTATATTATACAACATAATATGTATATTACATAATATAACACTTGATACATATTTTCTTCTCTATATCTGAGGACCCATTTAACATTATTTTCATAATTACATTTTGTTTTACTTAAAGCGAATATAGTAAAATCTAAATGGAAATACGGTTTTAGGAGCCTAGATAGCAATAGCCATAAAGGTACTAGTGTGACCATTTACATATATTAATAGATTTTATCTTTATAACAGTTCTTTGCATCACTAATATGATCATCTCTATTTTACAAATAAAAGAAATGGAGCAGAGACAGAAGAAATAGTATCTGTCACAATTTTCTAGGGAGTAATAGAGTAAGAAATACAAAACTGGTTTTAGAGTTACTTATTCTTAATCATGGCACTCAGTGGCCATACATTACACTATTCTATGTGTTTTTCTTTTAGGATTCTCAGATTTATCATTGTGAATTAGAAGAAATAGTTTAGCAACTAGAATTCAGTGATATTCAATTCAAACATAAATACAATGCAAACAGCTAACTATCAGCTTTGAAGAGAGAGATAGGTTCAATACAAAACTTAAGTGTGGGGCTGGGGATGTGGCTCAAGCTGTAGCATGCTCGCCTGGCATGCGTGTGGCCCGGGTTCGATCCTCAGCACCACATACAAACAAAGATGTTGTGTCCAATGATAACTAAATATTAAAAAAAAATTAAAAAATAAAATAAAATAAAAAACTTAAGTGTGACTCTAAAATGAAAAAAGAAAATACCTCCACCTACTGTATATGTTTGTCTTTGATGATGTTTTGTAAAGTTTTTGTACTGTGGTGTCATTAGCACCCAAAACCAGAAAAACAAATGCAGACTAGCCCCCAGTTACTTGGTGCAATTCAATTAAATGTGTTACACATTTTAGTAGATAAATGATATTTAAATTTAAAATGCAAACATCATAGAACAACACAACCTAAGTGTGTTTTTAAATTTATTAAAAGCCACAGGTGTCACTGAATTTGTAAAGAGATGCTTGAGTGATCCTAAATCCTACTCTGAAAATGGAAAACCATTTTGCCCCATAGAGAAGGCAGAATGGAAGTCCCTGTTGACCTTTTTAGAATTTTTAGAAGATAGGGCACTTCACCTTCTCCCATTCACAGTAAGAGAGGTGGTAAGCTGACAGAAACAATTTCTTTTTATTTACTGGCCATTACAGTTGTAAAATATGGCAGACATGAGCCTTACATAAATCAGTTTCCTTCCCACAAATGTGCCTGAAGAAAGGCTTTCTGCCAAGGTTTCCTTACTTCGGCCCTATCCTCTGGAGTTCTTTTGTTCTGTCTTCAGCAGCTCTTTTGAATTTATTTTGTTTTAATTCTGAATAATCCTTTATCAGAAGACATAAATAGAGGCTCAGAGCTTTAGAGCCAAAAGCCGAAAGGCAGTTGTATCATTTGTATCAGGATTCTTTCTGCTGCAAGTTATAGAAAACACTGCTGGAATTCACTTAAGCTAGAGAGAAATTAATGGTTTCTGTTAATGAATAGTCTAAATACACGTCAAGCTTCAGGTAAGGCTTGATCTAGTGATTCAAAAATGTCACCAAGGTTATCATCACTTTCAATTACTTCACAGCTCTGTTTCTAATATGTGCTTCCTTCCTGAGTTCTTTATGGTTCACACAACCGGGAGAAGGTATGCCTGGATTTATTTTACTCTATCAGAGTCCACTCCTTTTTTGAGATTACAGATAACACTACTCAGATTACATGGCTTCCCTGTAGATGGAAACTCATAGTTCTGAAAGAAGAGGAAAACTGGGACTTGGGAAAGAAGCCAAAAGATATCCATATCATCTACTCCTTTTTGTACAGATGAGAAACAAATATAAGAAAAACAGCTGTGGATGGAAGAACATTATTCCACAACTAAATTTATGTGCCTAGAAAGACATTTTAATTTCATTAATCTGGTAAGAGACCAAGGTGTGTTTATAAAAGTGGGGAAATGAAGAGTTTGCCCCTCTTGTCAGCTTTCCAGCGGTCAATTTGAGTTTCAGCCATTGTGTTTGGACACACTCCTCAGATCCAGCTCCTAGAGAATGCACACTTTGACTCTTCATGTCTTGGGCCTTTAGTTTCATAGTAATTGGAGATTTCTGCTCAGCATTTTGGAGACAGTGAGGAATGTGTACAATAATGAGAGAAACCATTGTACTGATCAATTAGCACAAGCAGACAGGAAGTCAAAGTCACATAACTCCTTTTTTAGGTGTCAAGGTAGTATAGATTGACTTTATTTATTTATTTTAATATGGCCTCAGTGGAATGGCACTCCCTTTGAGACAGTTAGCTCACCCTATAGGAGATGTTCAAGTAGCATTTGAAGTGGTCAGCCCTGTCATCTGCAATTGACCTATTTAACAGTATGTATTCAGGGCCTACTATGTGTCAGATCATCTTTTATTCGATGAAGATAGGTTTTAATAAAATGGACAGAAATTCTTTCCCTCAACTATACTAATGACACTGGCACCAAAAGAAAGTGAACATATATAAAACATAGAATTTATCCAACAGTGTGCATGCTCTGAAGGCAAAGTAGGAGAGTCATAAGATGGAATTTAGCTCTAGCTAAGAGACTAAGTGTGATGCATTTTCAGATTAACATCTGTTTCAGTGTGTGGTTCTATAATTTGTTTTCCTTATAGTGATGAAATTAGACAGCAAATGTAGGACTATCTCTAGAACCTCATTGTTCTTAAAGACTTCTTTATGACTTCCTCTCTCTTTCCATGTCTTTGTTTGATGTCACCATCTCCATGAGGCCCATGTTGACTGATGGATTTGCAGTGGGGACATATGCCCTCAAACTCCATCTTCCCCCCCTCCTCTATTTTTTTCATTTGTTCTTTTTAGTTACACATGACAGTAGAATGTATTTTGACATATCATATATACGTAGAGTATAATTTCCCATTTTTGAGGTTATATATGATTTGGAGTTATATTGGTTATATATTCATATATGAATATAGGAAAATTATGTCTGATTCATTCTACTGTCTTTCCTATTTCCATCGCTCACTCTTCCCACAACTCCATCCTTTCCAATCTGATGAACCTCCCTTTGTCTGTCATCCCTCCACCCCCCACCTATTGTGAGCCAGCACCTGCATATCAGAGAGAAGTTTCAGCCTTTGGTTTTTTTGGGATTAGCTTATTCACTTAGCATGATAATCTCTAGTTCCATCCACTTACTGGCAAATGCCATAATTTCATTCTTCTTTAGGCCTGAGTTATATTCCATTGTGTATATGTACCACATTTTCTTTATCCATTCATCTGTTAAGGGGCACCAAGTTTGGTTCAATAACTTAACTATTGTGAATTGAGATGCTATAAACATTGATATGGCTATGTCATAGTATGCTGATTTTAAGTCCTTTGGGTATATGCCAAGGAGTGGGATAACTGGGTCAAATGGTTGTTCCATTCCAAGTTTTTTAAGGAATCTCCATACTGCTTTCCAAGGTGGTTGCACCAATTTGCAGTCCCACTAGCAATGTGTGAATGTATCTTTTCTCCCACATCCTTACCCACATTTATTGTTACTTGTATTCTTAGTAATTGCCATTCTGACTGGAGTGAGATAAAATCTCAATATAGTTTTAATTTGCATTTCTCTGATTGCTAGTGATGTTTAACATTTTTTCGTATATTTGTTGACCAGTCGTATTTCTTCTTCCATGAAGTGTCTGTTCAGTTCCTTTGCCCATTTATTGATTGGGTTATTTGTTTTTGTTTTTGGTGTTAAGCTTTTTGAGTTCTTACTGCATCCTGGAGATGCTCCATCTGAGGTGGCAAAGATTTTGTCCCATTCTGTAAGCTCTCTCTTCACATTCATGATTGTTTCTGTTGTTATGATGAAACTTTTTAATTTGATACCATCCCATTTATTGATTCTTGGTTTTACTTCTTACACTTTAGGAGTCTTATTGAGGAAGTAGGTTCCTAAACTGACAATAGTGGAGGTTTGGGCCTGCTTTTTCTTCCAGTTGGTACAGGGTCTCTGGCTTAATGCCTAGGTCCTTGATCCACTTAAATTTGAATTTTGTGCAGAGTGAAAGATAGGGGTATGATTTCATTTTGTTGCATATGGATTTCCAGTTTCCCTAGCAGCATTTGTTGAAGAGGCTGTCTTTTCCCCAAGGTATGTTTATGGTGCCTCTGTCTAATATGAGATAACTATACCTTTGTGGATTTGTCTCTGTATCTTCTATTCTGTACCAATGATCTTCATGTCTTTTTCATGCCAAGACCATGCTGTTTGTGTAGTATAATTTGTATAGCTCTGTGGTATAATTTGTATAGTTCTGTAGTATAATTTAAAATCTGTTATTATGATGCCTATGCTTCACTTTCTCACTGAGAATTGCTTTGGCTATTCTGAGCCTCTTATTTTTTCAAATGAATTTTATGAATACTTTTCTGTTTCTATGAAGAATGTCATCAGAACCTTAATAGGAATTGCATTAAATCTGTACAGTGCTTTGGCAATATGGCCATTTTGACAACATTAATTCTGCCTATCCAAGAACATGGGAGATCTTTCCATCTTTTAGGGTTTTCTCCAATTTCTTTCTTTAGAGTTCTCTAGTTTTTATTTTCATTTCACCTTGCTTTTTATATTGATCTCCCAATTTTTTGAGGCTATTGTGAATGGAATAGTTTTACTAATTTCTCTTTCATTTGATTCATCACAGATGTTTAGGAATACAATTGATTGTGGGTGTTAATTTAATATTCTGCTCTTTGTCGAATTCATTTATGCTGTTCCCTTTTATTCTATAGTATTTATTACCTCCTTACACAGCACATGGTACATATTGCTTATGATTAAAGGGTATTTTCTGTCTCTTTGTATTGAATTTAAATTTCACAAGACACTCTGTTTGTCATCTTTTATTCCACATTCCCAAAACCTAGACTGCTTTCTGACTCACAATAAATATTTAATGAATATTTATGGAAAGAAAAGAGAATGGAAGTGTCAAAGAAGCACTACAGTATAATAGTCAAGACCATACATTTGAAGATGGTCTTGATTCCAAAATACTCACAAGCAATACAACCTGAGCCTCAGTTTACTGATACAATAAAATGTAAGTTGTTTTAATCCTTTGGCTTTTTTTTTGTTTTGTTTTGTTTCTTTGTTTGCTATAGTGACCAAAAAGAACTATTATAGTGAAGGAAAAGTTTAATTGGGGCTCACAGTTTTTGGAATTTTCAGTCCCAACTCTATTGCTCTGGACCCAAGGTCAGGTAGGACATTCATGGCAGAAGACTGGGGCAGAGGAAAATATCTCAGGACATGGCATTAGGAAACATTTAGAGAAAGACTTCTTTCACCAGGGACAAAATATATGCCCCAAAGGCATGCCCCCAAAGACCCACCTTCTCCAGCCATACCCTGCCTTACCACCCAGTTAATCTCTATCAGGATTAATGCACTGATTGGTATAAAACTCATGACCCAACAATCATTTCCCCTCTGAACTTTCTCACATTGTCTTACACGTGAGCTTTTCGGCAATACCTCACATCTAAACCATAACAGTATTCATTCAGCAAAAGAGGAAAAATATTTTTAGATCTTGAGGTCAGATTTTTTCTTATTTTATTTTCCAAAAGCAACCAACATTGTCTTTCACTTGCCTAATATTTTATCTTTTCACACTTAAAACAGTTCAGTATTTTGGGTTTTCATACTCATGTATTGGGAAGCTTTAAAATAAATAAGGAAGTAGATGTAACATTAAGTTTTAAGAAAAAAAGTTACTTCTGCACTTTAGATGATTTGAGGTAATTGTATTTTTAAATTAATAGGAGGATATTAAAGATTAAGTTTTGTCAGTAAAGTGTTTGATATGTATTTTCAGAAGCTTATGAAAAAAATATCTTAAAAGTAGGTACTTTTTAAGATAAAGTTTGAGGAAACATTACTCTGAAATACTAATTAATGGTTGTTTAAAGATGGTCCCAGTGATATATACTTTACCCTGTTATGAATTTTTTAGATAGAATGCTTATTAGAAACAAGGATCAGTCTTTCAGAAGATTAATAGAAGTAACAGGAGGAGGTTTTTAAGGTTGGTGTGCAGTGGGCAGAAACAAGATGTAGTGGGTTTTCTAAACCCCTCAAATAATATTTGAAAAAAGATCCCCTTCCTCTGTCTCCATGGGAGTTAACTATTGATACCTGTTCGATTTTGAGGGTTTCTTTCCCCTCCTCTAAGTTAAAAGGAAAATTTCTTTAATCCCTGTGAAATTATGAAAGAGGCTGAAAAAAGCAAACCTACCTGGTGTTCCAAGAGGGAATCTTTCATCCTGAGGCAGTTTGACTCCAGGATTGCAGAATACTTACAGCCCTCCTGGAAAGCTAGAGAAAGCACAAGAACTGAAAGCTGTTGTCTTTTGGTTTACTTGCTTGCCACAGTTCAGCCTTGGGGCAAAACACATCTCAAGTCAATTCAGAACTTTTGGCTTTAGCCTTGGTGTCTTCTGAAATTCAGAGTCAAAAGAGTCTCAACAGGACATTTAAACTCAGTTACAAACTTTATGAAGGAAGAAAATGTCAGCCAAAAATTCTTGTATTCTTTTTTCTTTTTCTTTCTTTCTTATTTTGGTACCAGGAATTGAACCCAAGGGCACTTAAACACTGAGTCACATCCTCAGCCCTTTTTTTTTTTTTTTTTTTTTTTTGAGACAGGGTCTCACTAAGTAGCTTAGGACCTTGCTAAATTGTTGACGGTGGCCTTGAACTCCTGCAATCCTCCTGCCTCAGTCTGTGGAGTCTCTGGTATTACAGGCATGCACCACTGTGCCTTGCTTTTTGTTTCTTTTTGAAAGAATTCTCTTCCTTTCCTTTTCCTTTTCTTTTGTTCCTTCCTGCCTGCCTGCCTTCCTAACTTCCGGCCTTCCTGTCTACTTATAATTAATTTTAAGATGTGTTATCACCCAGTGAGAGGAAATGGAAGGGAGCATTCAGCCTCCTGAGAAGCAGGAAAGAGGTAATTTATTGACAGACTAAGAATATTGCAATTTTGTTCACAGAGAAGAATTGGGGAAAAAAATTACAAGAAACAGGCATTAAATTCCTAAGGAGAAAAAAAGAGGCAGAACTTCAAAAAAATGTTTAAAAGTGATCCAGGTGATGAGGAATTTGGGGAGTGGTGTGGCCTGTAGTGAGCTTACAGAAGGAAAAGAGGTTTCCAAATTGATAGAAGAATCTATGAGACGGAGATCTGGCTAACATTTAGAAGAAAACAAAATGCCATAGAGACAAAGGAAAAAATCTAATCATCGTCATTGCGTGCAAAGGATTTAACAATGATAAAGAAACTCGATGCCAACTTGGAAAGTGGCACATACACCAGGAGATTATTGAGCTGTGGAGTGCCAAGAATAACCCTGCTCTGTATGTTCAAAGTTGTTGTGACAGGCCTACCATCTGTTTTTCCAGCGGTGGGGATTCATTTGGACATTCTAGTTGATACCAATACCACACAGATTCTTGTCTGTCCTTATAGCCCAAGTCAAGTTAAGCACGAATTCAGAACAGACTCGGGGCATTTGCACTAACCCAGCTCACCCATATATGATAAAGAGCTTGGCAAATAATCATACCTGATAGGGCTTGGACCATAAAGGCATTATTGTCTTGGAGAGACAGGTAATTGTCCAAGAAGACAAATAGAACTAGAGACTTCGGTATCTTATATACTGCATGTGTATTTAGAACAATGGTTTTTCAGCTGATAAAAAAAAAAAAAAAAAAAAAAAACTCAGTGAAAAATCTTTGCTCCAGAGAGGGTATTAGCAATGTACAGAAAGATTCTAGATGTCCCATCTTGGAAGATGGTTGGAGGGTATTATTGGCTCATACTAGGTAAAGGCCAAGTGATGCTTCTAACAACCCTATAGTGCACAAGATGAGCCTTCAACAAAGAACTATCAATAGTGTCAAGATTGAGCACTCTGGTTTAGACAAATATTTTCATTTGTCTGAATTTTTTTCACCATCTGCTTATAGGAGGATAATTTCTTCTATAAATGATGTTCAGAATTAATGAATTGGTGCACATACAAGTGCCTGACAAATTTTGAACATGACTGCTCAAACTGTGCTTTTCAAATAACAAAGTGATTCTAAGGCGTACAAAGTAGGTTTGGAAAAAGGCTTACACAGTAGGTTTGTGACAGGCCAACCATCTGTTTTTCCAGCACTAGGGATTCATGTGGATATTCCAAATGAATTGTTATTTTTTTGTGGTGCTGGGGATTGAACCCAGAGCCTAGCACATGCTGGGAAAGTGTTCTGGCACTGAGCTATGTCCCTAGCCATCATTATTGTTATTGTTTTTGTTGTTATTATTTTGTTTTGTTTTGAGAGAGGGTCTTGCTAAATTTCCCAGGTTGGTCTTGAACTTGCCATCTTTCTACCTCAACTTCTGCCTCATCCTTCTGAGCAGTTAGGATTATAGGCATGAGCCTGGCTTTGAACAGGCTTTTCTTTTCTTTTTCTTTTCCTTTTCCTTTTTGTTTCTTGACATGAAAAACAGACATTGATTTGGGATAGAATTTTGAGTGTAAAAATAGGTTTCATTTATGGCACTGAATTGCATCATAAGTGGGAAGTAAGGGTCTGTTTATTTATTTATTTAAGTATTGAGGATTGTCCCAGAGTTATTTTACTACTGAGGCTACATCCCTAATTTAGTTTTAAATTTTATTTTGAGATAGGGTCTTGCTAAGTTGATTAGTGCCTGGTAAAGTTACTGAGGCTGACCTTGAACTTGAGGTCTTCCTGCCTCAACCTCCAGAGTTACTGAGATCACAGGTATGTGCCACCATGTGTACCCCTATTTTATATATATTAATTATTTTCTACACTGTGTCACAGACTAGAGCTTTTCTTTAAAGAGTCTTACCATCCTCATAATGTTCCTCAAAAAATGCGGGTGTGTAATTTAATCTAAATCAGTTTATACCATTTTAGGAAATCACCTTATCTTTAATAGGCTTATATGTGTTGTATGTGTTGGAAATAATATAAAATATTTTCTAAAAGTTATTGGATGACCATTTTTCAATGTATCTCTTAACATATTACATTAAAATACCTTTTTTTGAACATAATTTGGGACATGCCAAGGTGAAGGAAGGAGAGAAGAAAAGAAAAAAAATGTATGTATTTGTATCACTCTCCAAGCAGCTGGAATAATCTAGAGCAAATGAAATGCTGTAATAGTCATTGTTGAGTCAGAAACAAAAGTCATCAAAGCAGGGGGAGTCACCACCTGGAATAGGAAATAGCAACAAGAAAGAGTGTCAGAAGTTTGAATGGGCAGAACTGAGGGAATTGTGGCACTTCACTTTGCCCTCACCTTGACTGTGCTGAGCTAATTAAAGGAAACATGGCCCTGAGAATTGGATTTGGAGACCCAGGGAAAATTGCTCATCACAGCTCTGATACTATTTTTTTGATGACTCATGTACACATTCAGCCAAGCTGCTCTTTCTAGTCATTCTGGAATCTTTTTTAAATCCTTGAGTCAGAGAAATCTGGGAGAGTTGGAGTAGAAGAGTTCTTTTGCTCTGCTTTGTGGTTCTTAAATTTGGCTGCTCATATGCTATGAACTAAATATTTATGCCCTCCTAAAATTTATATGTTGGAGCCTAATCCCCATTGTGATTCTTGTGAAGGTCATTAGGTCATGATGGTGAAACCCCTGTGAATGGGATTAGTGCTCAGGTCAGAGGTGATGTGGGAGATCTTGCTTCCTCTCTGCACAGCACCATGTGAGGATAGGATAAGAAGACAAACCAGGCAGGGGCCCTCACCAGACATTAGATTATCTGACACCTTGGTCTGACACTTCACAGACTCTAGAACAGTGGAAAACAAATGTTGTTCAAGCCTCCAGTCTGTATATTTGTTACATCAGCCTGAATTGACTAAGACAACATGAAATCACTTGGGGAACTTTAGATACTACTAAAGCTCTTCCTTTTGCCCTTACCACCACCATTCAAGACTCTTAACTTAATAACTCTGGGGGCAGACTGGGTGTCATGGTGTTATATATTCCCAAATGATCCTATGGGGAAGCTAAATAGTTCATGCTTACCCTAGAAATTATCAAAGTCAAAAAGCAGGAGGAAAAAGATGTCTTTTTTTTTTTTTTTTTTTGCTTCTCTTGTGCTTTTTCTCTCCATTTTCTTTCCTTTTTGTGTGTTTGTTTTCTTTGTGAGTCATGTTAAGAAGCTATTGGGACATGGAATAGAAAGTGGCTAACATTCATTCACTAATTACCTGCTCCTTTTCAACACTTTAATTGGTATTCACCTTCATTAATCCATTTAATTCATCCAACAACTCTGAAGCAGGTATTTGATAATCAATGGGAGGATGCACTACAGGAATAAACAGCTTGAACTGTCCTACCTGTATACTCGACTTCAACACTCATACAGTTGGATGCTAGACAGGAAGCCACGTTTCTCACTGTTGGAATAGGAGGTTATGAATAATCAAGGGGAAGAAGCTAGAATGATTCATGTGGTAATGGATTACAGTTGGCCACATCAGAAGAGATTGATGTTGTTTTAATGCAGATAGGTATACATTCACTGGTCAATGATAGTACACAACACATACACACACACATACACACACACACACACACACACGCACATTTTTGCAGTTCTGTCCATTGAGAAGACCTGAAGCAACAACACTCCAGAAAAGAGCATACTCAATGGTAATAGTGATTTTAATGGTTTCTAATACCATTCTCCAAAAAAAGGGAACCAGGGCTGCTTGGAGAAATAGCTGCTTTTAAGGAAGGCAGTAAGTACACAAGAAGAGTTTAAATCTCAAAAATCGACACTATCAATTTATATAGGAGCCAGCTAGAAGGATTCTCAATATCCAAAGCAGGAACACTTTGAAAAGTGAAATAAATATCATCCTATTGAATTATAACCCAGAGTATGCTATAATATCCATGAGTCCATATTGGTATAAACAGATTATTCACTAAACAAATATGTAGGAAGAATAAACAAATCTCATAAGTAGAGGAATTCTAGATAATTTATACAGATATTCTCCCTTCAAGGAAGTGGAACATGAGTTACTTCCCTTAAATGTGATTGCATCTGATAATTTCCTTCCGAAAAGAGAAGTATGGAAAGGAGAAGAAAATGTAATTTTACAGTGGTCAAGGCCAATACCAACAATAGTGCCATGTTGGCAGCATGTAGAATTAAAATGATATGATGAGATCAGTACCTAACCTCTATTATGGTTGGGTGTGCTCAGTTTACAAGCTCAAAAATATTCAATTGCTAGCATGAACTTTCTTTTTATGCATGTCCCTCTCCCTTCCCCTTTGGGTATCAGATCGTGTATCTCGAGATTCATTTTAAAGTGTATGTTCAAATTTCTCTTTATCTTCTGCTGTGAGTGGCTGTTTCAATTGAATGTTGAGCCCCATTGAAATCAGACATACCTGCACATGAATCCTATAGACCTGACTATGCTGATTCCCAAAGTGTACCTTGAAGGTTTCATGACAGTGCTTGTGCATGGGTAGAGTTGGCTGAGAGTGAGTTATATTCTTCTTTATAAGGGGAAGTCTTTTTACAACTCATCTTTTTGTGAAGATAGACCAGCATAAGCTGGTTTTCTCTTTTGGGTATCAAAAATATCAGTATATATTACAGACTTTGTACATATGTATATTTTAGAAAAATAACCTATTAACACAAGAAAGTTTGAAGCATATCAACTCTACTGAGTTGAGTCAGCTCTTATACTCAAGAGTCCTGGTGGTAACAAATATCTCAACACACAATAAGCTTTGGCCCATCGGGTGATTATTTCTAAAAGCTCTAGTTCCTAGGAAACCCTGAACTGCACAAACAAATACATGATTTATCATGACTAGTTTCTGAATATGGCTAATGAGAGGAAATGTTTATGCATTTACTTTTAAAAGCCTTTATAAGCTGGAACAGATAGGCTATAGCCCTGAGGTGAATTAACCATGTGATATTCTGAAAATGTTAGCCTTTGACTCAGAGTTTTATAAGCTAACACCACAACATCTTCCTAGACTGTATTCAGAACCCTTGAGAGAACTGTAATTGTGTTTTTGGAAATTTTTTGGAAAGAATTTTAAATGCCTGGAAAGAAAAATACTAGGTACTGTAAGTACGTTTTGTTGAAAATCTTATTAAATGTCACTCAACATGAGTGGAATATTAACTTAGAAGTAAAAATTAGGGAGAAAGTATAGTGAAACAGCAATGTTTAATTGATTAGGAAAAGAATGCACACATAAATGAGTTTTCTTGATAATCAAAGCTCACACCATTTTGCATGAGGTTTATTTTTTTTCATCCAAATACTTTTTTAAAGAATGTATGTGTACTTTCTTGCACTGAAATTAGTAACTACAACAACACCATTAAAATGGACAACAACACTTCATTTGTTGAGGGCAGCCTTCCTTGTACAATATCTGGATTAAAGTTCTAACTATTACTCGCTAAGTCTGTGACCTTCAGCAAGATATTTAACCATTCTCAGCTTCTGAGTCCTTGTATTAAAAAAGGAAATAATGATAGTAGATGTTTCATGAGTTTTCTGTGAGAATTTGAATTTAAAAACCTATACAAATCATTTAGTTCCCAGTATCTAGCATAAAAGAAGCACTTAAGAAATATTAGATGTTATTATTGTTGCTGTTTTTAGGGTGATGATTTAATATAAAGCCCTACAGGATCTGTACCTGTTGTCACTTATCAACCATTGCTTTTCTTGGATTTTCCAACATCCCCTGTCTCCCATTGCCTCCCCAAATCCTTCTGTTCTGTACTTCTAATCTGACATGCATTGGAAAACTAGGGAAGACTGAGGAGTTAATAAATTCTAAGTAGAAAAGAAGCTTTGGGCTTTAAAATAAGAGTTCAGACCAAGTTTTTTGGCTGTGAGTTTATTCTTATTTCAAATTTTGGGAATTTGTTATTTATGGGAGTTACTGGAAATATGATTTGTTTTAAAGGTGATGACATTAAACATACACAGTGTAACTCTACATTCTTTACTGTTACACACAGCTTGTATATACATTTTTTTAGAAATATAAAACCAAGTTCCTCATTTCATTTCAATATACAATAATTATTATAGTTCTAAGACAACTATAATATATGGAATCATATCTTTATATTTTTGAGTAATATGACAAATAGTTCATTTTTCTTATCAAATCAATATGCCATCAACTTTTTAAAGGATTGGACAAAAGATAAAATGGCTTCTTACTAATTTTTCATTCTAATATATGACTTATTTTCAGTTTTGTGCATTCCCTCCTAATTCTTATGCATAAACACAAACCCTTATATAATTGTGAACAAAGAACACAAATTTATAATTGTTTATAGCATCATGTTTTTCTTGCAATGAGTCTGAAATACTTTGGATATCATGGATCTGAAAATAGTAGATTCTTCTCAACTATGAACTCAATACTTAGTCAACAAAAAAGCAAAAGATATTCTCTTTCCAATAGATTTATTAGTAGTTTCAAAGAAAAAAATTAAGACATATATTGACAGATGGAGATGATAAATGTTTCAAATTAAAGACTTTCTAGAACCTTCTCCAAAATCCACTCTCCTCCCTGTTTATGCATGTTTTAATCAGATACTGACACATATTATCTAAGCCTGGAAAACTATTTTCCTTAAGCTTATCAGCATCATATACTATTTATTCCAAAAGTGAAATAAATTAAGATTCTAGAAAGTTATCATATTCACCTAGCATGTGCATGTACACACACACACACACACACACATTTGAATGCTAGAAATTTAAATTACATCAAGAATATTTTTTAATACTAAGGGATTTTCTTATGGCCTGCCAGAGTTTGTTGTTGTTGTTTTCAATATTCTTATTTTATTTATGTCTTTATTTATCATAACAGTTATTTTCACTGAGTCAGGAAAAAATCTTGACTTGAGTAATTGTGATCAATAATGTTCTTTCTGAAATACTGGATGTTCTAGACTGACAAAATCATGAGGTAGGAGTTTTCACATACATAGACAATGGAAAGAGACTGGTGTATGTTACACTGTTAGAGTTGAAGGGTTGTAATACAGCCATGGAAGAGGATTAATTTCACTTCAAATCCTGAAGTTTGCTTAAGTCATTCTTCATTACTAAATGGAAAAGGAATAAAATCACTTGATATGGAAACCTACTCATGACAACTACTATTAACAATAAGGTACATCATATATAATCAGTCCTATCTAAAAACCAACCAAAATTTCAAAAACTCTGCAGGTTTTTACAAATCATATCCTCAGTACAAATCATATCATCTATGCTTGAAATCTCATTTGTCTTTGATTTAAATAGATCATGGTGCTCATAGCCATGTTCGAGTGACTAATTGAAATCATCCATATGATCTGTAATTTGACAAATTGCGAATGTCTTTACCATTCAAGTTCAAGAATTCAGGCGCACTACCTGTCTACCCTGACCATCAGTGACCATGAATAGTTTGGGACTGAGAAATGCTTGCTCTTGTGTTAGGGAATCTGGGAGGCAGGCAGTTTTCCCACAACCTTGCCCCTAGGTTTTTTTTTCCCCTCCACTCCCTCTTGACCTTTGTCTTTTTGACTCTGACCTGGCTACATGATCCTGACCATCCTGATTCTTGACTGGGACTCTGTTTAGTAGCTTCACTATTCTGACCTTGGTTCCAAGTCACTCAGTCATCTCTGTTCAGAGATTGATGCTACAACCTTCCCCCACTAGACAATTTCTTCTTTCAATTGACCATGAATCTGTTTTCTTCATTGGATAATAAATGACTTAAATCCACCTGTATCCCAGAAGCTTATATCAATGATTCTCTCGTCCAACTGAAAATGACTCTCTGGTTCACTATGATGAATCCATTAAACAGGCATATTGCAGGTCACAAGTTTCTGAAAAAGTGAGTCCATGATGAAAATATAATTAGACCTGAATTGTTCAGGCTCCCGAACCATCCATAAATACAAAATAGCTGCTGTTCACAGCTCCCTGTCCTTTACCTTCTAATATTGAATGGATAGCTACTATATAGTCTGCAAAGGAAATGCCTAATATTTGATAGCATTTATTCTTTTGAGCTTTGACCAAACAGACGCCATAAAACTTCGTTTTTGGCTTGGGCTTTCAAAGACTAATTTGACTCTTTGGTCTAGGTGTCATCTCATGTCAACCTTGACTTGAGGGTTACTGAAATTCTCAAACTACAACTCTTCTTCCTTTCATATTTTATTGTGGAATTAGTGGCTGGCAGTAATGATATCAGCCCAGCTGGCACATGATTTACTTCCCTCATCAGGACTTACTAATATGAATTCTACTGCATTTTCTTTTGTTGCCACAATTCAATCATTGCTTGTATTTTTTTACTAAGTTCTCTGCTTCCTACATGCCATCTTTTTTCCTGACAAGACAAATTTATAATCATTTATTGCATATGGTATTACTAGTAACAGGATAGAGAATCATCCAGTGATAAAAAGGAAAACAAAAGACATGACTAAAACCCAGAGAATGAATGAAACCACTATTAGGGAGTATAATTGGACTCAGTTTATTCAGTCTTTATTATCAGATGGGTATGAGGAACACAGGGTAGAATTTAGTGGGAAATAATCAGATGAAAAACTAACACCACAAGGGTATAAGTGGTAAGATGGAAACTGTGGAGTCTGGGTTTGGAGCGTAAACTTGAATTTAAATTGAGCCATGATGATTTTTGCAAGAAGAGCTGGTCTCTTGGAGCAGAGTGTTGAAATAAGATTTTAGTCACTAAATAAAATAAGAAATGTCATGTGGAAGACTGACTGTGAAGACAGCTGCGGTTGTTCCTATTTTTCTCAATCCATGCTTTCTTCAGTGTGACTCCAATTCTGCCATGAAGAAGTGATATCCTTTCTCCACCTCTTAGATATGGACTGGCCTTGTAAATTGCTTTGGTGAATAGAATATGGTTGATGTGACAATGGGCCTCTTCCCAGTCTGAATATCAGAAGACCTTGCATGCCTCCTTTTCCACTCTTGAAACTCAGCCTGCTATCAGGTGAACAAACCCAGCCTAACTTTCTAGGGGTGAGACACCAGGTAGAACAAGGGTAGTTGCATTTAATGAAGCCCTTCAGTCCACTCCTTACTGATCTAGAAGTTGATCCACATACGCATGAGTAGATATAACCTACACTAGAAGGACAACATAACCCAAATTGCCAATCTACAGAATCATATCCTTACTAAATGACACTGGCCTCAGCCACTAGTGTGTAGAAAGTTGATTATGCCTCAGTAGCTAACTGTACAACCCCATGTACTGAAATAGTAGGTTGAAACATAGATTCTGTGCTAAATGACAAGATCCTAATCTCTGGATGAAGAATCCTTTCAGTATCTTCTATGACACCAAACTAATATGTACCAATCAAGATATTACTCTAGGAGTTCATTTGTTTTTCTAGAGTATCAGACTAATCCCAGCATTTAGAATGAGCTAAATCATCATAGACTTTAGAGTATGGAAGAAATCAGTAAGATTTTTAATGGAAGAAATATTTGAAGAAACCAAGTCAATTATACTACCTTCACTATGTAATAATGAGGGAAGATGATCCACAAGACGCTAAATGATAGAACCCTTTCCTTCAAAAATACTAATTAAGGATTGAGTATTGTAGTAAAAGTAAAGGTTAAAAGTGTTGGTGAGGTTGTGGACAAATCAGAAATCCTTCACAGAATGGTGCAGCTGCTATGAAGAATTGTATGGATCTAGAAGTTGATCCACATATGCATGAGTAAATATAACCTACACCAGAAGGACAACATAACCCAAATTGCCAATCTGCAGAATCATATCCCTACTAAATGACACTGGCCTCAGCCAGTGTCATTTAGTAAGGATATTTATATTCCTCAAAATATCAACAATAGTACTGCTATAAAATCACTTCTGGATACATATTTAAAAAATCATTGCCTAGAATAGATATCTTTATTCCTCATATTCACTGCAGTATTACACAATAGACAAAATATGGAAACAACTAGAATATACATTAATGGATGAATGAATAATGAATATGTATTTCTTTTTTTTAAGAGAGAGTGAGAGAGAGAGAGAAAGTGAGAGAGAATTTTTTAATATTTATTTTTTAGTTTTCAGTGGGCACAACATCTTTGTATGTGGTGCTGAGGATCGAACCCGGGCCGCATGCATGCCAGGCGAGCACGCTACCACTTGAGCCATATCCCCAGCCCCATGAATATGTATTTCATACTTGCAATTGAATATAATCCAGCCTTTTAAAAAATGATGTAGTAATGAGGGAACCTGCCATATACAACATGGATGAACCAGGAGGACTCTATGCTCAGGGAAGTAAGCCAGGCACAGAAATAAATACTACATGATTTTACTTATATGAGGAATATAAAATAGTAGATACATAGAGTAGAATGGGGTGTTGCCAGGGACTGAAGGGAGGAGAAATAAAAAGATGCTGTTCAATAGGTAACAGGGTTTTAATCATGCAGACGGGTAAACTGTAGTGATCTGCTATATCTTGTGTTAGTAGTTAACAAAGCTACATTTTGTACTTAAACATTTGTCAAGAGAGTGGATTGCATGTAAGGTGTTACCACAGTTGAAAAATTGTAAAACATGATCAATATGAACACATGATTTTCAGTTATTTTTTCCCCACAGTGGCAAAGATAAATGAGATTTAACAATTGGATCTACTTCATCATAAAATTTCAGAAGAGAAAGAATTATGAAAGAGATTATGTAGCACAAATCTGTCTTTTATAAATGTTAAGAAGGGTTCTAGTAAGGTCCTATGTATAAAATGCAGATCTTGTTCTAACATTCCTTTGTTTCTTCTCATTTGTTGCTTTACTTGTGTAATCTAGTGAGTTCTTTCAAAATTTAAATTAGTAGGAAATATTTAATCCAGGCCGAAATAATATGGGCTTAATTTTGCAAAAACTATTTATCTTAAAATGTCTTCCCATTCTTCCTAAGGCACTATAATCATTGCTATTCTAGTAGCATATTTCATTGCTAAGACCCCTCCCCCGCCATGATATTTTCATGAAACTCATGATCTTTTTTCTACTAATTGGTAAGAAAGACACAACTTATATTAGTCTTGGGAAGAAAGAACTAGGAATAAAAATCATCAGAAGTTCTATTTTCAACCTAAAGAAATGTTGATGGTTAACTTAATGGAAAAAATGTATAATGTTCCTGCAGATCATGAAAAATTTAGACCCTAGCACTGGGTCCCAGGCCCCAAAAGAATGAAGCAGTATAAGACTTCCTCTATGCTCTCTGGTTCCTTGTCAGTTGATTTAGTTATGGAAGAAAGACTTGAGCCCAAGGGAAAACAGGAATGGGATATAAACAGCTTTATACATGAGACAGTTTAAAGTGTTTTGTACAAAAAAAAAGCAGAAAGATTTCAGAAAACATGAAATTGATAACATTTAGAGTGATTTCAGAAAAAAAGTGGGATTTGAGCTCTAAGGATGAATAGGAATTAGAAAGTCAGAACCAGAATCCTTTCCAGGATAAGGGGGAAAAATGCATGCAAAAGTTTGGTCTGTTACTATTAAATATTCAGAGAGACAGTAGGGAGACATACTTGATTTGAAATTGGATGCATTTGAAATTAGCAATAACAGGCAAAATTGTGGGACTATTTCTATGCCAGCATTAAAACATTTTTGCATAAACAAACTTAACCTGACCAAATAGGCTCTATAAATTAAAATAATGCAGTTATTATAACTAAATAATGTCCCATCACCTCTAAAAGATCACTACATTTCCTGTTATTTCATCCACTAACTGTGAAAGATGGTGGTAGTTTTTGACTACCCTTATTGAACCTAATTAGCCTACTATACTATTCTGGTTTGGGTCTTGATGGTCCCCCAATGACCTATGTATTAAAGCCTCCATCTTTTGCCAGAGTGGCACTTTTTGGAGGTGGTGGAAACCTTAAGAGGTAAGGTCTAGTGGGAGGTCTTTATATCATTGGTGGTACTCGTACTCGGGGGCACACGTTCCTCAATGTGGTGTGTTGTCTTACCACAGGTCCAAAAGCAATAGGGCCGACAGATTATAGACTTAAACCTTGAAACAATGTATAAATTGATCATCTTAGGTATTTTGTTATAGTAATAGAAAGCTGACTAACATACTAACCACTAACCCAGTCAGAAAGCTGTGACTCCAAAGGTAATTATCATATAACATCTTTAGTCTAGCCATAGTGACTCCCACATAGACCACGTTACTTTCCATGAAAAAGAGAAACCCCTTGTTACTAAAAGGCCCTTAGTAAAAATCCTTTTAAGTTGGCTAAATCCACATCCTTGACAGCCCAGGAAAGCAGAAATCTTATTGTAAACTTTCTAAATATTTCATTGGCATTTTCATATATTTCACTGAACAGGTCAATTTTTTTCTTTAAACTTTGGTAGCTAGTGTTGCTTGTAGTAAAAAGGATATAGGAATGACATTTATTATTGTCTCTGGGTTGTCTGGGTACTTAATACATTTCAACACAGATAGTAAGAACTCATCTGATCCTTGTCTAATTAAATATGTACAGTGAATATGGAATGTTGAAATAGAAGAAAAATAAAATTCTACGCTTTTCCTAATGAGCTTGGAATATAATATTATATACTGGAGAATCAGTATATGCTTATCTGAGGTTAGTACTTATCATTAGGTTAGTACTAAAAAAATTACCTTATCATTAAGTTAGTACTGAAAAAATTACCTGGCTTATTGCAAATATTTATTGTCTAAAAATGTTTGTCTTACCAGGTGTAGTGCAGCACACCTGTAATCCCAGTGGCTAGGGAGGCTGAAGCAGAAGGATCACAAGTTTGAGGGCAGCCTCAGCAACTTAGCAAGGCCCTAAGCAACTTAGTGAGACCCTGTCTCTAAATTAAGAAAAGGGGCAGGGGTCACTGCTGAGGATGTGGCTCAGTATTTAAGGTTCAATCTCTGGCACACACACACAAAAATATTTGTCTTAATTCTTGGAGATTTTTCTGCATTAATTCATAAAATCCTAAGAGAAATTTACTATAGAAATGCAGCATTCATTGTAGTAAAGCAGAGAAGTCCAGCATTTTGTTTATTGTTGGCTGTCTCCTAACAGTCTTCACCGGATGCTATGTACTTCTTACTGCCCTCTTAAGGCTCATGATTCAAATATTCTGATGATTTAATGGCTCCAAAGTTCTGAGACTGTTGTTCAGGGGCAATGGGGACATTTAGTCACATTATGTCTTAACATTATGTCCCACAAACCATAGGCCCCAGTCTACAGCAAGCAATAGCAGAAATCCAGATTCAGTATGCAAGTGGCTGTTAATATCAACTTCTGAACTGAATTGAGTATTCAAATGATACAAATAAGGCTTTCCTCAAAAGCCCTGTGTGACTACTGCACCGAAGATGTAATTATCACAACTGCTTACTTCCTGTTGGACTTTCTGAAGGCCATATTACAACTATGATCACCCCTGGTGTCTGCATGGAATTGGTTCCAGGACCCAAAGTGGATACCAAAATTTGAGGAAGCTCAAATCCCTTATGAAGTAATTTTGCATATAATCTATGTTAATCTTCCTTCTACACATTCAGTAGGGATGCAATTTTTTTTCCCATTTTTCTGTGTTTGGTGGAACCTGCAAGTTTAGCACCTGAAACATGGAAGGCTGATTGATCTTATAGTGTGGTGGGTGGTAAGATAAAGATGGTGTCTCAACAGACTGTCCAAAATATACAAGTTTTTTGATGTTGGGTGAGATGTTTTGTTTTGTTTTTTGTGGGCGAGGGTACCAGGGATTGAACTCAGGGGCACTCAACCACTGAGCCACGTCCTCAGTCCTTTTTGTGTAAATATAGAGACAAGGTCTCACTGAGTGGCTTAGCAACTCTCTGTTGCTGAAGCTGGCTTTGAACTCTTGATCCTCGTGCCTCAGCCTCCTGAGCCTCTGGGATTAGGTGTGCACCAGCTGAGGACAAGTGAGTTGTTTAAACTGTCAGTTTCTTCAACTCTGTAATGGTATCATTAATAATACAAATAAATAAATAATATGAATAAGGAGGATATTGTAAAGACTCAATAAAGTGTTTGGTATACATTCAGCACTCAATACATGCCAGTCAGTGCTGTTTTTATAATATAATCCTAACTAGAATTAATGTCAAAGAGACACAAGTTTAAATCCTGCTGCTACTTTTGAACTTTATTACCAACATTTTTGCACTGATCAGGAAAGGAAAAGGTATTCAGCATCTGTTCAGGTTGGTCACTGCCTGGGTTGTACAGAGTATATGATAGTTTAAATATCATGCCAGGCTATTAATAGCGAAATTTTTTTTGTTGCTCTTGTTATCTATGGTTAGAAACTGAGGCATTCAAGATATTTTAAAGAAAGAAAAAATACATCATGAAGTTCACTTAGATGGAAATGTTCAAACAAAGGTGGCAATTACAGAAACCAGATATTTCCTATACTCTTTATGCTGAGCTCACAGGGATCCTTTCCAGGGAGTTTCTATACCTTCACTATACACTACATACTTAGCACACCCACTTCAAAATTTTTTATTCTTCTCTTTTCCTTCTTTTTTGGCCAGGATAATTTTCTGTTCTCTTTTCTTCCTTTATATTCTTTCATTACTGTTAATTGTGTTGATTTCTCTGTGTCTTCATTCATGTTCCAGAGATGATGCTCAAATCAGCCAGTCTCATTTTTTTTAAGATGCTGATGGTCTATAGAGAGCTTGTCTTTTGTTAATTGTTCACTTTAGCTCTGTAGCTAACACCAAGAAATGGCTGCATTACAAGGTATAAAACATACCCCACCACAAGTCACAAGGAGGAGGGGCAGACCATTTTCCCTTAAGATGTGTGTGGCTAGGTCAAGAATAATGACCTCTCTAGGTAAGTGATCAAGTTCAAGTGTGCCTTGACCCACTTTTGTTTCTTCAGCATTTCAGTAGCTTACTTATTGAACAAATTCTGATGGAGAGTTTTATGGCTGATTATTGCTGGGGCTTGTATATTGGAATGCAGAAAATGAATTGGGTGCTGTATAAATGGTACAGTTCAAGGAAACATCAATTTTGGCTGCTTCATTTAAATCAGTTATATTTAATTAAAATAAAGCATTGATCTAAGAGTGTGTAGAAGATCACAGACCAAACACACAAAGAAATATTTGGATATACAATTAGATGCCACCATTCTGACTGCATGCACGTAATTCCTGATAATCAAAGAACAGATCCACCCAACCAGAATGATTTAGCTATAGTTTTTTTAGCCTATCAAGAAGATGATTTTTCTTTGGCCATAGAAAAGAAATGCTGCTACAGTCATTCTAAAAAACATTTAAAAATTAATAGTTTAAAATACGTAATAATGGACACTAACAAGAAATATTTAAATCACAGAAGGTTTGACAATCAATTATTCCATTGTAGTTCCTTGGGCAAGGCATACCAATTTGTTCATAGTTCGTCTGTTTATCTCTCTAAGCTTTAAATAAACCAGAATCACCAAAAGTAATGCTGGGGAGCCATTCAAATACTGAACTTCCCTGTTTGATTTCCCAGATCTCATCAATGCACCAAGTCAGCCTCATACTGTAAAGTTAATAAATGCATAACTCCACATTTTTCAAATTGGCAAAATTATCAACATGTAGATTTTTTGAATGTTTTAAAAACGATAAAGGTTAATGCCTCCAAAAAGAATAGGAAAAAAAAAAAAGGTTTCCATTAACTATGTCAGATTGCCTAGGTCTTGGACACCATTGGTATTGCTATGATGACTTTTATGACTTAAGAAGTCATATAAGATATGATTTAATTTTCTATTATTCTAATCATAGAACTCCATTATGTCAGCATTTAAAATTAGCTTCTCTAGTGTCCAGAACTAATCTGAGTTGTATCAGACTCCACAAACTTTGATAACCATTTACTTCTTTAGATCACAGATGATTGTAAGTCACATTCATTTATTAGTAGTGCCTGGGTTCCATGCAGTTATCAACAAAAGCAAGATTTTAAAAATACTTGTTAGTTTTGAGAAAAAAATTAAAATTAAAACCAAAGTAACTTCAAACTGTAATTTTTTATGTCTTAAAAATAATGCTTTATACACATCATAAATCACTTGCCTTGGGCTGGGGATGTGGCTCAAGCAGTAGCGCGCTCGCCTGGCATGCATGTGGCCCAGGTCCGATCCTCAGCACCACATACAAACAAAGATGTTGTGTCTGCTGAAAACTAAAAAAAAAACTCTCTCTCTCTCTCTCTCTCTCTCTCTCTCTCTCTCTCTCTATCTCTCCCTCTCTCTCTCTCTTAAAAAAAATTAAAATTAAAAAAAAATCACTTACCTTATTCATATGGGCTTAGAATTTTATTTTATTTGAATTTTTGGAAATGTTATTTAAACATCTTGTTCCCTAAACAAAAAATAATACATAAATTATTCTTAGTTTATACATCTACTGAATAAAATATGAGATATTTAAGTGATTTTAAAATACTTTGAGAAAAGAAGATGCAGGGCTTGTGCCTTGAGGATTGCCCGAGATCAGTGTATGATGATAGTACCAGGGAGCAGCCTGTGCAGAGTTTAGTGGAGTTAGCAAGGATTGGAAGTATATCCAACATGGTTTTCTCAAACGATCTGTTTGAGATCAGAATTGAAGTGAAGGACTATAAATGGTTTTTAAAAAGAAAAAAAAAGTGAAGATTCTAAGTGTCTGTGTAGCAAATTTAGCATAACTTTTTGATGGCTTGTATAGTGTGCCAAAATACTGATAAAGATTAAGATATTTCCAAGATTCCAGCTTTGGAGGAGCTCAAGTAATACCCTTTAAGCATTTAATCCTATGTGTGTATGTGTGTGTTTATGTGTGTGTGTTACAAGACATGACAAATGATAAAAAAATACCACTCTAGACAAATGCATACTTTGTTCTATCTAGAATCTAGTGATTGGAGATCAAAGGAGAAGACAGAACCTTGAGCTTGACTTTGAAGTCATTAGGGTATGTGAAGTATAACATGCACTGTGAAGGAGAGAGTCACAGTACATCAGAGCAGTCACACTTTTATGTGATCCCTTCCCTACAGTACAGGCAGAACCCATGCATTGCTTCAACCCACAGAATAGGGCAACCATCATGAGATGCCACTCTGTTGAGATGTATGTAGTGTAGGTACTGATGCAGCAGGTGGAGATTTAAATTCAGTTGATAGACAGCCTCTGCATGCTTCTGAATGTAGGTTCTATTGGGATGTTTTCCTCAAGACCCCAGTTTCATGACAATGGGAGACTTACTTTTGATGATAACTTTGTCCTTAATCAGCTTCTTCAACTATGCCAGAAATGGGGCAGCACCTTCTTCATTGGCTAATGCAGCCTCCCTAGTGATTTTTATTTTTCAGTCCAAACCTTTTCCTAAATCTGTGTAACCATGCTCTACCTACAGTAAAGGGCTTGGCATCAACTGATTTCATAGTATCCCTTGCTGAAGTCTTCCTATGTTTCTACAGTTGTTGTGAGTGTGTACTGTATTCCAGAGCCAGATCAGGAAATTAATGGGAAACTGAAGTTGCCAGAGCTTAAGGAATTTGCCCAAAATTGCAGAGAAGTATAGAAGAATATAGGAATTGGGGGGGGGGGTGTTGCTGGAGATTGCACCCAGTGGTACTCAACCACTGAGCCACATCCACAGCCCTTTTTTATATTTTATTTAGAGAAAGGGTTTTGCTAAGTTGCTTAGGGCCTCATTAAGTTGCTGAGGCTGGCCTTGAACTTGCAATTCTCCTGTCTCAACCTCCTGAGTAACTGGGATTACAAGCATATGTTCCCATGCGCAGCTAGAATATGGGAATTCAAAAGGGAAAAATGGAGCCATGTTTATGTGAGATCTCAACCAGAAGGGTCTCTGGGTAATTAATCTATATCTTTTGATAAATCTTGTTTTATTTTCTTTGTACCCTAGTTTAAACTCTTTGTAAAACAAGCCTGAAAGCACTATTCTTCTAATGTCCAGGGATGCATTTGAATAATTTAGGAGTAAATAATTGGGATGGTCAATATGAAATACGTAGAGTTTACTAAAACAAACAAATATGTAGAGTTTTCTACTGAGTCTCTCAGTGTAGAAAAGAATAATAAAAGTTGAAAAAAGAAAGAGATTGTTCCTAAAGAAAAATAGAACCAGAAGCCTAATCACCAGTTTGTTCTAGTGTTAAGTCCATAAAATACTAAGAACTTTGAACTTTGGTCTTACTAAATCTGCAGTTGTTAAGTCATGCTTTCCTGTGAATTCTTAGAAACCTCTGTAGCTTTGTTCAAATATAAATTTTGAATCCCCCTCCCCACCACACACACTAGTGCTAGAACTGGAAAGAAGGAAAGACCCATTTGTTCAGTTCACTGTTTTACAAATGAAGCATTAGCAATCCAATATAATTAGATCCTGTTTGAAGAGGTTGCTCTTTGTGCCTTATGCTCATATCCTCCAGCCTATTTTTCTCCTGGGTGCTTCCCTCTCCAGATTTGAGTTGCCTGTGGCTGCTGGTTTGCACCTACATTTCTCTTGGGAATTCTGTCCTCTGGGTCCTGGAATCCACCTGCTGCAGAGTTCCTGGGAGTTTATTTCCTTCTAGTCCCAATCTCTTCCTTTGGCAGAAGTTCTTAGTCAATGAATAACTGAGGGCAAACACCTTGCTTGAAGTTGGACATCTCTGAGGTTAATATATGCTCTTGAGCTGCCCTGCAGGAACAGTTAGACTCTAGAGAGACATTTGCAGAAATCATACCCTCCTTGGGTTCCCCCCTTTCCTGCCCTGCCTCCCTATCTCTTTACTAGTCCTCCTTGGGAGCACTCTTATAATAAATGGCTTGCATCCAAATCCTAATCTCAAATTTTACTTCTAAGGCACCAACCTAAGACAAACAGCTTCTTTCCTACCAATGAAATATAAACTTGGCCATTAATTCAAAACTGCCAAAGTAATAGGTACAAAGATATTTTAAAATATATAGTTGCCTTGTATTTTTTCATTTTAATTATATTTTTCTGGATAATAAACATAGCGTATATTGATGGATTTATTTATTTGTTTCTTTCTTTCTTTATTGGTACTGGGAACCCAGGGGCACTTTACCACTGAACCACATCCCCAGCCCTTTTTATTTTTTATTATGAGACAGGATCTCACTAAGTTGCTTAGGGCCTTGCCCTTGCTAAATTCCTGAGGCTGGCTTTGAACTTGAGATCCTCCTGTCTCAGCTTCCTGAATCACTGGGATTATAGCATGTGCCACCACACCCTGATTTAGAGGATGCACAAATGAAATGAACTACCTAAAGCCACTAATTGAATTTTGGTAAAAAATTTCCCTAAAATTACCCCTTCTCTTACTCCTAACCAAGACCAATTCTTTGTATATAAACTAATTTTTACTAATTAAAATTGATTGTAATTAACAAACAGAATTATATCCTGCTGTTGAATAAAGTTGGTTTACTTTTAAAATATCTTAAATAGTAACCACTTTTATATTTTAAATTATTTTTAATGTAAACAAAGGAAATAAGAAATTAGGATTAAAGTAGAAATTTCTCCTTTCCATTTTTGTTCTTCCAATAAAACCACTGCTAAAAACTTGGTGTAGATCATTCAAGGTTTTATATGCACATAGACACATGCACATACAAACACTCATAAATATGTACATATATAATGTAGTTTTATACTCTAATTTTTAATGAAACTTGTTTATACTACACATATCTTTCTCTAGCTAACATCTTTTAATCTAGGAACATGCTACTAAACTCCACACAAGAGTATGGAGGTATATCTCAATTTTCACAAGTAATAGGTGAATGCTATTTTTTTCCTGTTAAACAATTCCTCACCTCATGTCCTTTTGCATCTCTGTATGCATGGAAAGTGGTATTTCTTTTATATGCTAAAATCCTAGAAATTACTAAGAAATGTTTAAATCAATACATAATCCATTGCATTTAGAAGAATTTAGCTTCAGATAAACACAAATTCCTAGTTTCTCACAAATACCTCCTCCCAAATATCTCAGCTTGTCTCTCAAAATATTGTCTTAGTATAACCAGGTATGTAGCTTTTATGCATTCTTGATTAAGCCCTTGATAGTTACTACCAAATTGCCCTATATTAGGGATACAGAATAGATTAGAGATCCTTGTCTCATTCCCCAAATACCTCAGTCAGCAGAGCTGATGTGAGCTAAGGACCCTCCTTTCAACCTGACCATTGCTGTTATCAGAGAAACTCACTTCCCCAAAGAATAAACAAGATCCTGTTTTTCAAAAGATTGCCCAACCATCTGGAAGAGCAAGGAGCATGCACAGAGACCCACCCCCCAAGTTTGACCTATAGTAACCTGAGAAAGGAAATCTCCTGTTTAAGACCGCATAAATATTACTTGCATCTCATGCATCTGACTTAAAACCTTGGAATGAGCCTTTGGTGTATGCAATAAACATTATGGGCGAGGCAGGAGAATCTGTCAATCACGTCTCACTTATCATAAACCACTCCTAGCTAAAATCTTGCCAAAGTCAAAGAAAGAATTCAAGAACACTTATAGACCCAGACCCCACTCTGCTGAGACAGAAGGCTTTGTACTGTCTCAGCTGCACCCTTTCAGCCTATCATCCTCCAGTAAATTCTCTCAGCTGCTTCTCTTTGTAGTGGTGAATTCTTCTCACTGCCTGTGCACTGGACATCACACAGGAAATTCAACCTCCCCATTGAACTCAGCTTCAATGTAACTATGTTCATGTGAACAAGGATGCATCCTCCAAGGCAGCTCCCTCCAGATGAATAAATGGGTGGCCAGATGAGAATCCCTCCAGGATTCCCTAAACTATGAAAGGTACTTCCCCAACTGGGTCACCTGTTTAGATTCTTTTCATGTGTTTCTCTTTTTTGACCCTCTCTCCTTTGTACTACCTTAACAGGCAGTTAAAATTACCTTGTATCTTTTTTTTTCCTCTTACACCTCCTTCTACTTCAATTCAACCATGTTTAATGGGGGACAGAAATACCTTGTGGCACATTTTCCAGAATGGATTCCCTGGAGAAAACCATTGAATGCCAAGTCAATTGTGCAGCCATGAAACTTTGATCTCTTCTACACATTGGCACCCTTTTAAAATGGGTCCAGCTGTGAAGTTAAAAGGAGAGAATAATTTAGCAAATTTCCTATTAGATCAACAGTTTGGTGTTTGTGGCTTTGTCCTATTGAATTACAAATGTCTGTTTAGGGTATCTTCTTCAAGGTGGTTTTGTTTGTTTGTTTGTTTTTGCAGTAAATTCTGCCAGACAGGAGTAGGATGAAAACCATGTAAAATGTGTTAAGAAAAAACAGAGGAGAATTTTTTTTTTTTTTTTTTTTTGTACTAAGGATTAAACCCAGGAGGTTCTCTACCACTGAGACAGGTTCCCAGATCTTCTTCTTCTTTTTTTTTTTTTTTTTTTTGAGACAGGGTCTCAGTAAGTGATTTAGAGCCTTGCTAATTTTCTGAGGCTGGCCTTGAACTTGCAATCCTCCTGCCTCAGCATGCCAAGTCGCTGGGATTATAGGCATACACTACCATGCCTGGCTGCTTCTCCCTTTTTGCATTCCATTTCAGAAACAATTTTTAGCCACCAAGAAAGACAGTAATTGTCCACTCAAGATCAATTCACATTTCTACTGTGAGTGGAGGTTAAGGAGTAGCAAGGAAAAAGGAAGTAATTCTTGGAAATTATGGAACAACAGACATTGTGCTTACAAATTCCCATATTTTAACTTAGTTAATCTTCACAAGAAAGCTGAAGCACTTCACAGATGAGGAGACTGAGGCTCGGAAGAGTCTGGAAGTTGTTCCAGGTCATGAACTAGCAAGCAGCAAAGACAGAGTCAAAATGCTGCCATGATGAAGTACAGAGCTATTTCTTCTTCTGAAGGATCTTTATACCATCAAGAAAATGGATTTTGAAAAAAATGGAAAGATTCTTGCTTGTAAAAAGGTGATGTGCATAGTAAGAGATGTGTGCAGGATAAATGTCATGATGCTCCGTATTTCAATATCAGCATGCTTCTGACAATTTTCATTCCTGTGAGCTTTGCACAGTCAACTAAGGTTCTGTCTAACAGTAAGTCACACTGTGTTTTACAGGAATAAATTTCTGTTGGTTTCTCTCTCTCTCTCTCTCTCTCTCTCTCTCTCTCTCTCTCATACTGGGGATTGAACTCAGGGGTACTTAATCACTGAGCCACCTCCCCAATCCTTTTATTTTTTATTTTGAGGCAGGATCTCACCAAGTTGCTTAGGGCCTCACTAAGTTTCTGAGGCTGGCCTCAAACTTGTGATCTTCCCACCTCAACTTCTGGAACTGCTGGATGACAGGTGTGTGCCACTAAGCCTGCCTTTCTGCTGGTTTCTTAACTGTATTTTACTTTGCCCAGATACCATGCCCCCTCCTATCTTCCCATCATAGATTTGCAATGACCTTATTGAAATTTCATAATATCTGTGTTCTCATTTTTTTTAAAAAAACTTAACATTGGACAAGATCTTGGTTATTTCTAGGAAAAAAAATGTGACTTTTTTTTTTAGGAATATCTAGATAGACTTAGGGATGATGTATTACATGTTCAGCCTCATTTAATATTCAACTTTAACTTTCCTTGAGATTTAATTCTCTCATCATTGCCAAATACTTTGGGTGACTAGGACTAGGCAATTTTTATGTTCATTTCCCACTTTATATCAATTCTCCTGACCTTATGTATCATGCTTCATGTTTTTATTATACCTTATCAGTCCTGATCTTATCTTACAATGCTTCATTTTCTCCTATAACTAAGATTTACTGTGCCCAGTGGTTCTCAAGTTTTAAAACCTATTTCATTTTAATGTTGTGCCATATTTTCTTTTTGAAATAAGAACCATAATATATTTTTAGCTTTGACTTGCCTCAAATTCAAGTTTGTCATTAATTTCCTTTTAAATCTAGGCCTGGCTTATCTGACACCAGGTAAATGGTTGCTTGAACAGTGAATTAGAATATTTTATTTGTGTCCTAAAAGCAAAATATCTGTTGTCAAAGGGAAAGATAAATTTCAGGTGCCAGTTCCATAATAGTTTGATTTCGGCTGGGGTCACTTTTCTCAAATTTACTAGAAATTTGATTTTTTAAAAATTCTTACCAGTGTTTTTGTTTATTTGGGGGCTTTTTTTTTTTTTTTTTTTTTTGTAGGACAAGCTTTCTTCCTGGCCTCTCATCTCCTCAGAACAGTGGCTGCTAACATGCATAAGCCACCGAAATGGGACTATTTACAGATTTAATAGATGTATTTGTAGATATATTTTTAAGTCTCTTGTGGATATGATTGCCAGGGAAGATACTGCTTTTTAACTACCATAGAGAGTCATATGAGTCACCTACTTTATAAACAGCAATGGATTTTAAAAATAGATCTGGGGAAAATGTGCATGATAAGGCTTTTCCTCTTTGACTTCAAATCCCTCTTTCTAGGAATTTAACCAAAGGGAATGATTACAGACACACTTAAAGGTGTATTAAAAAGGACATGTATTGTGTTTTTATTTATATAGCAGACAAATTGGAAACAATCAAAATATCCAGAGCAGGAATCTGATAAAATATAGATTTTCAATACTAAGCTCTTTAGTCCTGAAAAATTAAGATTTTGATAATAAGAAATTATGTGTGAATCACTAGACTAAGCTCTTTAGTCCTGAAAAATTAAGATTTTGATGATAAGAAATTATGTGTAAATCACTACTTTAGTCTCATTCATTAAACAACTATGTGCCTGGTTTATGGATTTAGGATTCTTTTTTTTTTTTTTTTTAGATTTTTTAGTTTTAGTTGGACATAATACCTTTATTTTTATTTATTTATTTTTACATGGTGCTGAGGATCGAACCCAGGGCCTTGCATGTGTTAGGCAGGCATTCTACCACTGAGCCACAACCCCAGCCCCGGATTTAGGATTCTTATAGAAATCTTTAAAGGTTTATATTTAACTGCATGTGCTGCATTAAGTGAATTTGAAGTATTTAAGCAAGATGTTCAGAATTATTTAAAAAATTTTTTGATTGACACGTAATATGTGTAAAGTCTATATGCTGTTAACTGTTAAAATCATTTTTTGGATTCAGACTACCATCTGTCTCCTATTCTTTTTACATCATTTGTTGGATGTCACTGTCCTTCATTGGCAAGCTTACTTGGTTCCCTCTTTCAAATCACAAACTGTGGTTCCTTCTTTTTTGGTGGGAGTAAGGGACTATTATTACCCAGCCCCTGCTCCATCTTTTGGTGCTGTAAGTCTACACTGTAGACCTATGTAGCATTTCATTAAGGACTTCTGCAGCTGGCTCTCAGGTTTTTCTTCCTTCTTTTCCAGCACAGATTTTATCACCATTTAGAATAATTTTTTTTATAGATATAAGCCATTCTCTTCTCTTTCTCTCTGCAGTTTGGCTAGCATTTTACATCTAAATTGCTTCCTACTTTGTTTCTACATCTGACCAGTGAATGTGGCTGCACAGCTTGATGGAAAGATGCCATTTATAGTGATCCCTACAAACTGGGTCAACTGGGTCCTTAGCTGTGTAGTCATCTCTTTCTGGTGGGTTCCTGCTTCCTGAGAAAATGTATAGCTTTTTCTTAACCTTCTCTGACTCACAGCAGTAAAGAAAATAGTCATCCTGATCTCTACATCTCTTCCTCCCATTCTTCCTTTACCAAATATGCCATAGTGTCCAAAGTAAAATTACCAGAATGACAAATGTCACATTATACTGATAATTTATAGACAGAAATTTCCACCTCAACTTGATGATTTGTGCAATCTATTTCCTTGTTTTTGAAATTACTTAATTTTATTTGTTTTTTTATGTGATTCTGAGGATATAACCCAAGCCTCACACGTCCTAGGTGAGTGCTCTACCGCTGAGCCACAACCCCAGCCCGAAATTGCTTAATTTTAAATTTTAATAGTATTTCATTTTGTAGAAGCTATGGAGTACAAATAAGATTATTTTACACTTTGTTTTTGTTGGTGCATTATAATCATACAGAAGAGTGAGATTCATTGTGACAGGCACTTGATAAATTTAAATTTTACCCAGATTAAATGATCTTATAAACCAAGAGATGTTTCTGGATGCATATATGGTGTTTAGGCTTAGTGTTATGATGTTTAGTCTTTTTATTTTTTCCTAAATTCTGTGAATATGTTTTTAATATTTTAATAAATATTAGTATATAATTTACTATTTCAGGTATTTTTGGCATGAACTTTTTCTCCTCCTCCTCTTTCTTTCTTTCTTTTTTTTTGGCAGCCAGTGTTAGAGCATGGATAGCTCAGGTAGTTTAAGCTGTAGCTTATGTATGTGTATTCCTGTAGTCATTTCACACAAATTGACTGTGTTTACTAAATAATGGCCACATATGGCCTTTATTCATACTTTACACATCTACAATATTCCCTTTTTATCCATAGTTTTGCACTATGAGGTTTCAGTTATTCCCAGTCAACCTTGGTCCAAAAAATTAAAAGGAACATTCCAGAAATAAACAATTAATAAGTTTGGTAACTGTCATTTTGAGTAACATGATGACATCTCATACAATCCTACTCTGTCCAGACCAGGCATAAATTATTCCTTTCACTGTCATATACACTGTCCACCTTTTAATCACTGAGTAGCCATGAATCATCCCTTTCACCATAGTATGCACACTATATACCCTATCCACCCAATAGTCACTGAGTACTCATGAACCATCCCTTTAACCAGCATATCCACATTGTACAGTCTACCCATCTGTAAGCCCTCTAGATGATTAGATCAACTATTGTTGTGTCACAGTTTTTGTGTTTAAGTGACTCTTACATAGTAGTAGCCTAATTCTATGTCACAAAGCCTACGCCATTCACCTCACTTCATCTCATTATGAGGCACTGTGTCATCTCACATCATCAAAGAAATGTGAGTATAGTACATTAAGAAATTTTGAGAGTCACATGGTGCTATTTCAGTATATTGTTGATTATTATTCTATTTTATTATTCTTTTAATTGCTTACTGTGCCTAATTTCTAAATTATACTTGATCATAGGAATATAAGTATTGGAAAAACATGGTATATATAGGGCTCAGTATGACTGTGGCTTCAGGCATCCACTGGAAGTCTTTGAACATATGCCCCATGAATAAGGGGAGACTGCTATATTTTTAAAAAGCTTTATGAATTAGTAGTGTTGAAGTAATATCCAGAAGCTGAGTGTATAATGTGTGTGTGTTGAACACTTATTCTGATAGTTTATTGCCCTGTTGTTTTTGATATTTCATTCTAATGTTCATCTTCTCATGGATGGTTGTCCACCAGTTTTTTTAAAAAATATTTTTAGTTGTAGATGGACACAATATCTTTATTTTATTTATTTATTTTTATGTGGTGCTAAGGATTGAACCCAGTGCATCATATGTGCTAGGCAAGCACTCTACCACTGAGTTACAACCACAGCCCTGTCCACCAATTTTTAATCTTAATTTTAAGATGGTCCCATTTATGAGAATATAGCAAATATATAAATGCATTTTTATACTAGCTAAGGTTATGAGTTTTTAGTACATTTATTGCATTATTTGTAGTTTCTTTTGAACGTCTGTGATCCCCAGCTTAAATTTTGACAAGAAACATGGCTGTAGAGCTCGTTTAACTTGGTTGCAATTTAAGTGTGTAATATTGGAAACTCATGCATGAGTTCCACTTACAACTATTTTCTCCTCTTATGTATTATCATGAAAGCTTTTTATAGCTGAGCCTTATTCCATTTGGTTGTAATTATTATTTACCTATTTTTTGCCATGCTATCATTCAAAGAGTGAAAGCACTTTTGAAGTTGCTCCTTGGTTCTTCAGCCACTATTTCCTTACATTTTTAAAGTTACTTTTATTTGATGGTCACTAATTTGACTTGCGAATTTTCCTGTGTCCTCAAAATCCCCCAGAGCTCACTTCCTTTGCTTGGCTGCTAGTATGCAGATTTTGGTTTAAGTATTCAATATGTTCACTCTCTTCTTTCCTATAAACCTTGAGGGTAGACTTTGGTAAAACAAAGACTTAACAAATTAAATGCCAGAATATAAAAAATATAAAATTTTCTTATTTCTTCTGGACAATATGAACACCTACTGATGCTTTTAAGTTTTTTGAACTTTACTAATTCCTTGTATCTATTTTTCTTATTCTGAGCAATCAGATTCTCTCTTTTTTATTATATATAATCTATTTATTTCTCTTTTCTAGTACATATAATCTATTTATGCTGCACATTGCCACATATATCATGCCACATAAAACCATACATATATACTTAAATAAGTATTGCACTGTTACTTAAAATTTTAGAAACAGTGATTTTCTATGACACTGAATTTTACTTTGGTTAGGTGAAATACTCACTGATAATTATCACATTTTATAGTTCAGAAAAAATACATGTATATAAATTCTCAAGTGGAATACACATGGGAATAATCTTCTAAATAAACTAGTCTTTTAAACATTTTGTCTGCCCTAATGAATAGGATTTACTTCTATAATATATGTACCCAAATGATTCACTTCAAGTTATTGAGAAAAGAAGTCAGTTATTTCAGGATTATGATAAAAACAGTGCCTCCAGTGTTTGTAGCAATGTAAATTAAACTGGTAAAATATTTTTTATAAACTATAGAGATATAATAGATCCTCAAAACTTATAAATGCTTTGTTTAGGAATTTCACTTCTGGCAAAATAAAATATAATTTTATTTTCATGTAAAAATAAAATTAAGCAACACATTTTCCTTCCTTCTTGTGGCAATGAGGGACTCTAATTAAAACATGCCATCTTCTTGCCTCAGGAGTCCATCCAGGGTTTTGCCAGTCAGAAAATTTCATCCCTCTAGATTCGCCTATTGATCCAGAGAAGGAGCCCATGACTCAGAATAAAGGGCAAAAGGGTTTTTCATAGTGGAATAAGAGCAATTTACTTCTACTCTTTTCAGTGAGCTATTTGATGGAAAACTAAAGTTCTAGCCAATTGGGAATCAAAAGACAGTAGAAAGTGATCAGGCTAGGGACGGAGACACAATAAAATAGACACACAGAGAAAAGCATAATTGTGTTTCTCCCTGAATGCAGTTTCATTTCCTTCTTTCTCTAGTGCATTGTATTATCCCAGAAGTTCTTATTTTTACAAAAGACAATTTGAGTTGAGTTTCTTTTTCTTAAAACTTGGCTATTCTGACTCATGTAAACTCTACAAGGGCTGATCTGATAATACTAAATCTGTGCATAATGGAACAGAGCTAGAGAAGAAAATAGAGACCAGATATTAGAAAAATATTGTCATAGATGAGAAAAAGTATGGAAGGATTGTGATCTTACACATTGCCATGCATTCAGATAATTTAAAGAAACAAACCTAAATTTAAGAGAAATAAGATTTATTGTATAAATGTGAGTTTAGTTAAGAAATTATTACTGTTTTTACAGAAATTAATGAATCTGAATGGGCAGTTCAGGAAAAAATGGAAGAGAAAAGCAAAATTATCACATAGACAAAGACCATATTAAATAAAAAAAAGTGCAAAAGAGTGCTTGCCTCACACATATGAGGCACTGGGTTTGATCCTCAGCACCATGTTAAAAACAAGTGAATAAGTAGAGATATTGTGATCATGTGCAGCTTAAAAAAAATTTTTAAAAAAGCAAAAGAGCCAAAGCACATAGAAACAGGTAACTTCAGGGTGTTTAAAGCACAGTTTAAATATGGATGTCAGGACAGATTGAATATTTTGAAAACAGAAACCTCAGTTGAACACTAGTTGAATAGAAATGCTACAGCAAAGAGTTCAACCTAAAATCCAGTGAACTTTTAAAAGTTAAAGAGAAACAACTCTTAGAATCACATTTCATTATATACTGTGACAATGAAGAAACCATATAGCCAAGAAGAGTTGGAAAAAAATTAGAGAGTTATGTAAGACTATTCATTATTTCGACTATATAACCAGAAGTCTGAAACTCTCACTTAGAGCTGATAGTTCAATCAAATGATATATGGATATATTTTAAGGTGTGGAGTATTAGGACTAATGATTATAACAGTAATTCCTGGGAGATATACCAATCTCATTGGTATATAATCTCATTTATATGAGATTATGAGATTACATATACTAAATTATTTTGTATGTGTTAAATTAAACAGTATGATGACTCAAAGAAGGAAAAAAATTTCTAATGCATAGTCAGGTATGCATACTAACACATCACACAACAAAGCCTAACAGAAAAAGTACAGTAATAGAAGAGAAAACAGCATATAATATGATGCTCAATGAATATAAACCATAATTTTTTTTTAGTTTCAGATGGATACCATAAATTTTTAAATATAAATTACATAATGCTCACTTCTCAGCAGAGGATAGGATACATTCCAGCCCCCCCCCCCCAGTGTGTATCTGAAATCACAGACACTGAACTTTACATATTCTTTGATTTTTCCTACACATTCAAACCTATTGTAAGTTTTAATTTATAAAGTAGGCATAGTAAAAGAATAACAACTAATAAAAAAATTATAACAATGTATTGTAATAAAATTATGTGAATGTCATCTCTCTCAAAGTTTTGTGTCATACATACTATGGGGTGGGTAGCTTATACAGTGTGGATATGCTGGACAAAGACATGATTTATGTTCTGGGTAGACTGTAGCAAGGTCAGTGTGGGATTTTTACAAAGCTACTAAATTTATAGTAAAATTTGTACTCATTTTTTATTGTGTGGATAGCACACAATTTAAAACTTATGATTCATTATTTCTGGAATTTTTAATTTAACTTTTTCAGAATTGTTGACAACAGGAACCACAGAGTGTGAAACTGCAGACAAGATAGGACTGCTATACAACTGAAATAAAAGCATTTCCAATAACAGATCATATTACAAAGTGAAAGCCTAGTCTTTCTGTAATTATGTGAGAAATCCAAAGTAAAAAGTTTAAAATCAGAAGGATTTTTAAAATCAGAAGGATTTTAAAAGCATACTGAGATCACACATAAAAATCAAGATTTGTGCTCTTAATGTAGACAAATGGGGCAAAATGTATTGAAGGTGATAAAGAAGCTGTGGGTTGAATTATGCCCCGACAAGGACATATCTTCCAGTCCTAACCCCTAGTACTTGTGAATGTGACCTTATTTGGAAATAGTCTTACAAGATAGAATCAAGTTAAAATGAATTTGCACTAGATTGAAGAGTACTCCACCAAATATTAGCATTTCTATAAGAGAAATTTGGACACAAAACAGATACATGAAGAAGAGAGACTGAAGTTATGATGCTGTCACATGGAAATACCAAGAATGGCTGACATCTGCCAACAGACAAGAAGAGGAAGGGTAGCATGGTCTCCAGAGTCTTCAGAGAGAGAAGCTTTTGTCCACAGTTTGGTATTGAATTCCCAGTTTCCATAACTGAGAGATAATAAATTCCTGTGGGGCTTAATAGCCATGTGTGTGATCCTTTCTTATGGAAGTCCTAAGATATTAATACAGAAGATAAAAAAATCCTAATTTATATTTTATTTGATATTACATAAAATTAATACAAATTAATATTTTTAAAATACATTTTTATTTAATTCCTATTCATTGAGTATTCATTAATTTCATATTAATTAGATCAGTATTCATGTTTGCTCATAAACCAAAGAATACAGTAAACTAATTGAAAATTAGACACAAGACACTGACCACGGGAGACATTCATTTGTCTATCTCAGGCCATGGAAGATGGAATGTACAAAACTGAAACGCACAGAAGACTACCAGGCAAACATATGGAATGGTTCTGATCATGAAGCAGATCAACAAATATATTTGGAAAGAGAATATGTATAACTTTCCTGTGCTGGTGCAGTATTTATTTAAAAATGAATCTCATCATGTATAAACATTGTAGACAATAATATCTAATCTAGATATAGTAAAAGAAAAAATTGAAATCATGCCTTACCACCAGGAAAAATGACCATGCTTTGTCAATTTTAAGTCAGTAAAGAAATTTCAAGATATATAAAAATGAAAATATATATTATGTAATGAAAATTATGAGATAAAATTTAAAGACTGCTCGGGGAAAAAATATAACCTTATTTACACTGTAAAAAGTTAAGAATGTATTCAATCAATGATTTGAACACTCATTTCAAGACAGAAAATTACAGGTGGGTTTACAAGAGTGGATTTTTCAAAAGCATATCTTTGGCCTCATGTAAAATTTTCTATTGAAGTTAGGGAGAAAGCAAGAATACCTGTTATCATAAATGTGGTATAAAAATTGGAAAAAGAGGATAATATTATCATTATATATATATAAAGGTGACATACCTGAAAAATGCAAGAAAATCTGCTGTGAATTTATTACACCAAATAAAAGAATACATTGAGATAACTGGGGATAAAAATATTATACAAAATTCAACAACAATGCTATATATGAACAACTATATTTATACATATCAGAAGAGATTCTAATATAAATAGAAAGAGTAAATACCTCTGATTAAACTAAAAAAATCTTGAAGACACATTTATTGAGTAAACCATAAGAAGTTATCAAGACCCCTGAAAAGGCATTCAAATAGAGAAAAAGTCTCACTGATTTTGGGTAGGTGAATTTTATACATTGAAGTTTTCAATTTTCCCTAAATTAGCCTGTGAATATATTTCAATTCCAATAAAAATGTCAACAGGAGTTATTTCTCTATGGAATTGGAGAATCAGATTTTGAAGCTCATATGGTAAACTAGCCATTTGATAATAACCAGAAGAATTTTCTAAAAGAAGTATGAGAAGAGATGAGAACTAGGTCTTTAAATAGTACTCCAGGTAATATCTAACTAAGGTACTGCACTAAGTAGCAAATTATACCACAGCCGGTATCTGAGGTACTGCAACTAAATGACAAATCTTACTACAAGTGGTATTCAACTGAGATGCTTCCACTAAGTGGCAAATCATATTTCAAGTAGAATCTAAGTAAGTTACTACCACTAAGAGGCAAAACATCCCAAATACCTAGCTGAGGCACTTCCTCTAAGTGGCAAATTTTACCTCAGGTAGTATTTAACTAAGGTGCTACCACAAAATGCCAAATCATACCATAAATTGTGTCTAACTGATGTCTGCCACTAAATGCCAAATGCAGCATTGGAGCAGAACAGAGTCTGCTGATGCATAAGGGATTTTATATATATAAAATGGGAACTTACATCAAGGCAGAGAGTACAAATTATTGGATAAATGCCATGGAGAAAACAGGATAAAACATTTGAAGGATACAAATGAATGTACAAACATATTTGTTGAAAACATGGCAGCATTTTATTATTTTGAAATGAGACAGATCTTTGTTAGTATCACTATAATAATAAAAACCATAGCAAAAGAAATCATAAACTCAATCACATACACAATTTATGTGGAAAAAATACTATAGGCAATGTCCAAAAGACAGCAGAACCAACTAGATACATCTAAGAAATACTATGATTATGACTACCATTCATTTTTACTACATTGATATCTGTTTATCAGAAAACAAACTGGTGGGGGGAAATAGGCATAGGATAAATGAAGTTTACAGAAAAAAGTCAAAATATATCTTTTTAAATAGTTGCAAGATGTTGAGCTCTACTTATGAAATATATATGAATATATACGTAGGAGAGATAAATTTTTCATTTATCAATAAGAGCATTATAAAAATTTTTTCTTTCATTTTTATGACAGTTTGAATTGCAAATAGCAAAACTTCCTCAGAGGTCAGCTTGATTATTTTACTAATGTGTTTCAGGTTTTAAAGTTGGCTGCATTTTGTGTTTGCAGTTTTACTTCTAGGTGTTTTCTTTCTTCATACCTTCTAAGTTTAATAGGCTTACACACAGGCTTATGTATGAGAATAGATGTTGAGACATTGGTTGCAAAACTTAGAAATACCTCAAATGTTCAGCAATAGAACTGAATTTAGTATTATGATCTAGCTTAGTTATGTCATCCTTTGTGAGCTGCTATAGATTTAGACTGTATCTAGAAGAATTCTGACAAAAATGGTATTAGGTCTTGCTTATAGAGAAAGAACTAGGAAAATAATCATGGGGGTCTGACTTCCTATGCATGTGCACGAATATCTGGGTGGTGCACATATTACCCACTTTAAAAATAGACAAAATGTCCCCCCCATTGCCATGTATGTAAAAAAATAGACAAAATGTCAATGGAGGTGAAAGGTTTGAAGTAGGCAGTTCCTGAATGCAGTTTAAACTAATTTAAACTTAGTAAGAAATTTTAGTTCGAAAACTTTGATTTCCATGATTTCGCGTATTAGAATGGCTTCATTTCATTCTTTTTCTTTCTTTCATTTTTTTAAAAATTAAAACCACAGGGTTTTTTTTTTGCCCATGTTTATTTTGCTCATCCAGCTGTCTTGTCCTCAAATTGGACCCAGGCTGACAGAACAGGCATGCATAAAGCAGAGATGTTCTTTTCATAAATCAGTATTCATATATACATGACTGTTTCTGGGCTCTCTGCTCATTCCTTTGGTCTATTTATCTGTCCTTACACCAAGTACACATTATAATTGCTATTGAATTATAGCATCTTGATAACAGAACAAGTTTTTCCATCAGATGCTTGTTTAAGAATGTCTAGACTTAACTTCTTTTTGCTTGTTTGCTTTTGTTTTATTTTTTTAAATTTTAATTTATTATATATGAAAAACTATATATAACTTGTTATATATACTTTGTGTAAACCAGAAATATGAAAAATTGTGCTCTATACGTGCAATATGAATTGTAATGCATTCTGCTATCGTGTATAACAAATTGAAATTAAAAAAATAAATTAAAAAATAAATAAAAAACAAACAAGCAAAACAAGTCATTTAATTCTTTAGAAGCGAATATATGTATGCAATTGTTTGTCTACACACAAACTTCCATAATATTTTGTCAGAAAGTAAGCAATTGTCCCACCATGAACTTGGTGGCCTGGTGATGCTTATAGTCAGATGAGGTCAAAATGAACATTTTCTTTTCTTTTTTTTTTTTAAGAAGCTCCTCTTTTTTATTCTTTTTCTTTTTTTTTTTTTTTTTTTTTTTTTAGTTTTATTGTTTTTTTTTTAAATACACGACAGTGGAATGCATTACAATTCTTATTACACATATAGAGTACAGTTTTTCATATCTTTGTATATAGAGTCTGTTCATGACAATTCATGCCTTTATACATGTACATATTTTTGCATTACAATTCTTATTACACATATATACCACAATTTTTCATATCTCTGTTTATATATAAAGTATGTCAATACCCAATTCGATTCTTCTTACATGTACTTTGGATAGTGATGTCCATCACATTCACTGCCCTTGCTAATCCCCTGCCCCCTCCCTTTCCTTCCCACCCCTCTTTCCTATCTAGAATTCATCTAATCCTCCCATGCTTCCCCTCCCTATTCCACTATGAGTCAGCCTCCTTATATCAGAGATAACATTCAGCATTTGGTTTTTGGGATTGGCTAACTTCACTTAGCATTATCTTCTCCAACTCCATCTATTTACCTGAAAACGCCATGATTCTATTCTCTTTTAATGCTGAGTAAAATTTCATTGTGTATATATGCCACATTTTTTTAATCTGTTCATCCACTGAAGGACATCTTGGTTGGCTCTACAGTTTAGCTATTGTGAATTGTGCTGCTATAAACATGAATGTGGCTGTGTCCCTGTAGTATGCTGTTTTTAAGTCCTTTGGGTATAGTTTCAGGAGAGGGATAGCTGGGTCAAATGGTGGTTCTATTCCCAGATTCCCAAGGAATCTCCATACTGCTTTCCATATTGGTTGTACCAATTTGCAGTCCTACCAGCAATGTATGAGTGTACATTTTTCCCCACATCCTCGCCAACACTTATTGTTGTTTGTCGTCATAATAGCTGCCATTCTGACTGGAATGAGATGATATCTTAGAATAGTTTTGATTTGCATTTCTGTGATTGCTAGAGATGATGAGCATTTTTTCATATATTTGTTGACTGATTGTATATCCTCTTCTGAGAAGTGTCTGTTCAGGTCTTTGGCCTGTTTGTTGATTGGGTTATTTGTTTTTTTGGTGCTTAGCTTTTTGAGTTCTTCATGTATCCTAGAGATTAGTGCTGCATCTAATGTGTGAGGTATAAAAATTTGCTCCCAGGATGTGGGCTCTCTGTTCATCTCACAGATTGTTTCTTTTGCTGAGAAGAAATCTATGCTAAGCCTCAGGCCAACATCACTCTAAATGGAGAAAAATTGAAGGCATTCCCTCTAAAAACTGGAACAAGACAGGGATGCTCTCTTTCACCACTTCTATTCAACATAGTTCTTGAAACACTGGCCAGAGCAATTAAACAGATGAAAGAAATCAAAGGGATGTGTACAGGAAAAGAAGAACTTAAATTAGCACTATTTGCTAATAATATGATTCTATACCTAGAAGACCCCCAAAAAAACTCTACCAGAAAAGTTCTAGAACTAGTAAATGAATTTAACAAAATAGCAGGATATAAAATCAACACCCATTTCTGTGTATCAGTGACAAAGCCTCTGAGAAGGAAATGAGGAAAACTACCCCATTCACAATAACCTCAGAAAAAAAATAAGATACTTGGGAATCAACTTAATGAAATAGGTGAAAGATCTATACAATGAAAATTACAAAACCCTGAAGACAGAAATCAAATAAGACCTTAGAAAATGGAAAGATCTACCTTGCTCTTGGATGGGCAGAATTAATATTATCAAAATGACCATACTACCAAAAGCACTATACAGATTTAATGCAATTCTGATCAAAATCCCAATGACATTCCTCATAGAAATAGAAAGCAATTATGAAATTCATCTGGAAAACTAAGAGACCCAGAATAGCTAAAGCAATCCTTAGCAGGAAGAGTGAAGCAGGTCACATCGCTATACCAGACCTTAAACTATACTACAGAGCAATAGTAACAAAAGCAGCATGGTATTGGCACCAAAACAGGATGGTAGATCAATGGTACAGAATAGAGGACACAGAGACTAACCCACAAAATTACAATTATCTTATATTAGACAAAGGTGCCAAAAACTTGCATTGGAGAAAAGATAGCCTCTTCAATAAACGGTGCTGGGAAAACTGGAAATCCATATGCAATAAAATGAAATTAAACCCCTATCTTTCACCATGCACAAAACATAACTCAAAATGGATCAAGGACCTAGGAATTAGACCACAGACTCTGCATCTAATAGAAGAAAAAGTAGGCCCTTATCTTTATTATGTGGGATTAGACCCCAACTTCCTAATTAAAACTAAAAATGAATGGGATGGAATCAAACTAAAAAGATGAACCTTTTCAAATCACTGTTATCAAATCATCACTTCCTGCAAGCTTATATATTTAAATTTGAAATGGAACTGTTGAACTCTTTCCATTTGCATGGATCAGTTCATACATCCTTCAGATATTTAATTTATACCCATAATATGTCTCATCTAGAGGCTCTGGTCTATCTTAAGTTAATTTGATGTGCTATTTCTTTATTTTAGAACTCCCTAAATGTTTACTAAAAAAACTGTTAAGTTTTCCTTAAAATTTTATCATGGACCTTTTTATTCATTCAACAAATATTGACTTAAGTTCTGGTGTTTATGATGCTACAATATTCGTACAGAAGAGTGTAGAAGGAGGAATTACCTGTAAAAGTTATTTTCTGTAGTGCCTTTCTTTTTATACAATGCAAAATATATATTTACATTCAAATTCAACTTAGATTTATTGAATGATCAGGATCAGTAGGTAAAATAAATGGGTTATAACTACTGAGTCTAACAGAGTACAGGGATATATGAAGAATTAATTATATAGAGAGAAAAATGAAGAATTAATTGCACAGAGAGATATACAGAGAATTAAAATACAGAAAAACCTTTGAAGAATTAATATAGAACACTTCAGCTTACAAAGGCTTACATGATTAAACAGGAAATAACATATAACCCACGGAACAGTTGAATTCTTTTCATTTGCATGGGTCAGTGGGAGCAGCATGCTGGAGATAGTGACTCTAGGTCTGAAGAGATAGGTTGAACTTTAACCACAGCAAGTATGGAAAATGTGACACAGTGGGGTGCACTAGTTTTGAACCTAAGAATCTAAAACTTACTAGCTGTATGACAACAGGCAAGTTATTTAACCTCCCTGATAATAATAATAGTCCATACTTGTAAGGATTAATTGAGAACTAAGTGAAATTGTTAGAACAGTACATTTGTCTGGCAAGTACAGTAACATATATGCTATTATTATTTTTGTTAATTGGGGAAGATAAAAAGGGGAGGAACAGAACCTTACAGACAAGAGAGGGACATGACAGAGGACATAGAGGCAGGAGAGACCGCCCAGGGAAGGACATGGTTCAGGATGGCAAGAGATGAAGCTGGAAAGGTAGGTAGGGCCTAGGTCGTGGTGTCCTCAAATGCCATCTTTAGGATCTTGCTAGCCATTCTGATGCAGAGATATTATCTTCTAGGAAATAGAAGGTCACACTCAACTTTCAGAACTATCACTTTGGGAGTCTGTGGCAGATAAGACTGGAATCGCAAAATTGTAGACTGATTTAGGCAAGAAACGATGAAGGTCTGAGCTAGAGAAGTGATACAAGAGAACAGAGAGGAAGCAAGAAATTCAGTCTAATAGGCAGTATTTCCAAGTCAAAGTGGGCAATTTATTGTATATTGTAGAGAGAAAATGGGAAGCCATGGGTCACATGGGTTCCAGCTTCAAATAGGACTTTTATGATTATCAGCAAAGAAGAGAATGAACAGTCCCAATAACATTATTCATGACCCCACTCCCAATTTTTGGAGCTCCAGGCCCCTTCTTTAAACAGCTTTCTATTTGCTAAAATATCATCCTGGTTGAGCATTATAGAGAATAAGAAAGCATAAGAGCCTCTCTTGACAAATAATGCCTCTTCTCTGTTGATGTAAATGCTGCCTTAAATCACCCTCCAATTTCTCCTCTATTCCCGAGGAACTGGTTGGGAGCTGAAGCAGGCTATAATAATTTAATCTCTTCATAAATTCATAAAATGGAAGTGACATGATGGAGTTTCACCCCACTATATTCTGAATGTTCACATCTCATTTCTGGATGCCATTGAATCTTTATCCATTGAAAGAACATCAGATTCTTTAAAAATCTAGTCATTTTCTTCTTATTTGATTTGTTGTGGCATTCTGAAGAGATTTGGGACATTTTCCGTCCCTGCTTTTACACATTTGTATTCCATATGGACACTTTCAAGGTCTTAGTTGCTGAATCTGCATTGTTGAGATGAAATCATGAGCCTTTTGATTTAATGTAAGAGCTTCATTATTCTCAGCTGTGTCGTTTGGTGCCTGTCTCTCTGCTGCCTGCAAATGCCATCAGGATTCATCAAAATAAACAAAACTCTCTTAAAATTTACTTTCTGTCTGAGAACAATAGGAAAAGTAGCTGGAAGGGTACAAAGAGATACAAAGAGGATGCATAATGTAAGCTGAGGGAATAAAATGAAAATAAGGAAGTGCACACTTTTCTTCCTAAAACTTTCTCTCATGCCAACATTTTGAAATTTTCTAATCATTACAAACAGATACCCATTTCCTTCCAATAGAAGTGGAGTTCATATGTTAGTATAGCTTTCTCTTTTACTTTGTTTGTGTTTCACAAAGTTGAAATGAGTGCATATTTTTACAACATTTTTTATCAACTCACTACAGATAGATCAAATTTAGTATGTTAAAGAAGGTGGTATGGTGTATTCAACCATACCAGAGAAATCTGTCTTTGAAATAGAAAAATGTTAGCATTCCTACATTCCCATAATATGATCTTATCTATTAAAGTGCCTCAATGTAATACTATTTAAAAAGAGAAAAGAAAAGAAAGAGGTGGTTTGGGAGGTATATTTTCCATTACTGTAATGAAATTCATGATGCTAGGTACTTTATAAAGTGAAAAGATTTATTTAGCTCACTGTTCTGGATGACAGGAAGCTAGGAGGGGATTCTGTATATATATAACATCCCTCCAGAGGGTACTAATTTAGGGTACCTAAATCCTTTCCAAGATATTGCTTTCAATGACCTTATCTCAGTCTAGGCTCTACCTCTTAAAAGTCCCACTACCTCTTAACCTGGCCACTTTGGGGGTCAGAATTCCAATTTATGATCCTTCAAGGGATAAACCACAGCCAAACCAGAGCAGGAGGTTACCTAAGACATTTCACAAAACCTCTGGTGATGAATTATGATTTGGGGTTTAATATGAAAGGGGAATTAAGTTGTATGGAAATACATGTAAGGGAATTCTTTCTGTATTCATTATCTTATGGTGCTTCCTATTATTTAAAGGCAATGGTGTTTGGCAGGTATTTACATGATCATAGTGCCATGTGTCTGCACCATCTTTATCTTTGTTCAGTGATGTGGTCTTTGTGATTTGAAGTTGGCCATGGTGGGAAGATTGACATTGCAGAAATTAGAATGTGGTAAGTTTATCTGCACTGCTTTGGAGTTGTACACCCTTAGCCTCATATCATTGTTCACAGGGATGGTCTCAGTGTGGTCAGACTCTGTTGGTCTCCAGGAAGTCTGTTATCCACACTAACCTGTTTTAACCATCAGACTTGGGGTTCCAACCCTTCCCTGTGAGATGGACCCATCATTTTTCTTTCCTTACCTTTGATTTTAGAGTTATTTTTAATTTATGCCAGGTATACTGGTTTTGCTTTTACATTATTGATATGATGTTTCTTTCTTTGAATATGATTATTTAAATCAACTCAATAAAAAGTATCAACTCACTTAAAATAATGATACAAATAATAATAAATATATAAAAATCAAGAAAAATGGTTTTGAGAAATCTGAAGATGGGGATCTACTGTTCTGGGCAATTATGATATTTATTATTCTACAGTGAATAGGTCTTAATTCTAAGCCACAATTTCTACCTTGGTAAACCAGCCTGGGGAATAAGTCCAGGGTATCAAAAAATATTCTTTTTTTTTTCTCTGTGTATGATCATTCATTCTCCATCTTTTTCTTTAACCCAATACAAGTTCCTGTGAAAACTAAAATGGGATTTCTCTGTGGCTGAGGTTGCCCCTCTCTTAAATGGTTCTATGATGATTGTATAGTTGTCTACCTGAAATGAGAAACTCTCTGTTTTCTTTTCTGTGTTCTTTGATCTCCGGGATCATGTTGTGATGTGGGGGGAGAAGTGGGGAGAGCTGTGGGCAGCAGGGAAGGAAGAAGAAATATGAGGAACTTTATAACTTCAGAGCTGGGTTTCTCTTTTTTTCATTTTTTTATTAGTTCATTTTAGTTATACATAATATTAGAATTTGTTTTGACATAATTATACAAGCATGGAATATAATTTGCTCTAATTCAGTCCCTAGTTCTTCCCCTTTCCCTCTCCTCCTCCCTCCCTCTGTTCTTCTTCCTCTAGTGATCTTTCTTCTATTTATTTATAGTTTTTTTTTTTTTTTAAATTAATGCCTTGTAGATTCACCTTCAAAGTTTTTTGATAGGTTTGATTTTCTTGCATCGTTTTATGGGAAGGCAAGCTGATAGTATCAGGCTGGAGATGAGACTGTGGTGAGTATATTAGCAATCTGATGTTGAAGTCAATTGCCTTCTTCTGACCATTTTATTGATATCTAAGATATAGAAACAAGAGCATATCTTTCAGCTGGGCGTGGTGGCACATACCTCTAATCCCAGTGGCTTGGGAGGCTGAGACAGGAGGATCCTGAGTTCAAAGCCAGCCTTAGCAATGGTGAGGCACTAAGCAACTCAGTGAGACCCTGACTCTAAATAAAATACAAAATAGGGGTTGGGATATGGCTCAGTGGTTGAGTTCCCCTGAGTTTAATTCCCAATACCACCACCACCACTCCCCCCGCCCCTGCAAAAAAGAACACATCTTTCCCACAACTCATACCAACAGATGGTTTATCATACTGTTGCTCTTCTACCAAGCATCTATCATCAAAAAAAAAAAAAACTGTGGTGTTTAATTTATTTCTGGCTGATGTTGTTTTCAAAGACATTGTACCTGCATGAAAATGTGAAAGTGAAGATGCAGGAAGACAGAGACAGAGTTTTGAAATTTTCCAGTGTTCAGTATTTATAAGTCAGGAATTACTTAATCATTCTTTCAAAGACTTTTTTTCCTTCCTCACTCTGGCTTCTAGACAGACCCAGAATGGAGACATAAAATAATTTTAGAATCTTTGAAATAGAGGATAAGATTAAACCATTGTTTGAATGATTTTTAGAAAGCAATAAGTTTTGCTCAAACATTTCATTTTGGTTTCCATTCGCTCTTCATATAAAAATAAATCTAGATTGACAGGAGCTGAGTCACCACTCAGGTAAGAGATGTTGCACTATCTTTCAAATACTGTTGCTATTTCAGTGACAAGTACACATGTAAAAAATGTGTGTAGCTGTTTGTTCTTCTTCTTTAGAAGCTGACTGTGGTGCTTGTGAATGCAAGTTTATGTGTGCCCTGCATGTATGTATTACAGCAACACAATATCAATTTACTTTTCTATATCCTACTTCCTACATCCTCTCTCTTAAAGAGGAAATACTAAGATTTCAAAGTAAACATTTTATCATAAAAACTTTTTTCCATAAAAGCTTTTTAAAATATGATTATAGAGAAATCCTTTATATTATAATTGTCAGTTCTATAATACTTCTTCTCAAGTATTACCCCAAATTCATAAACTTGGAGGAGTTTATTTAGGAAAATAAGAATGGAGGGAGAGAAAGAAGAAGGGAAGGAAAAAATAATGAAATCTGTGTGTTTATGGTATCACTCAGTGTTACATCTGATTTCACACTTTTTGTAACATATAATAATATATTGATGAAAAAATATTAAGAATTCATTAGTTTTTCTTTTAACAAAATGAGACACTGGGACCCCGAGTAGGAAGTGACACAGGCTCACAAACACATAGTTCCCTGACTGACAGGGTTACTTGACCACTGAGCCACAATCCCACCCCTTTTGATTTTTAATTTTGACACAGTGTCTTGCTAAGTTGTTGAGGCTGGTTTTAAACTTCCAATGTTCTTTGTAGACATTGGACTAGAATCCAGTTTTCTCATATACTTCTCCTATAAGTCTTTTGATACTCTTATACGTAAAACAAAAATGTAACATGGCCATAACAAACTTCCTGTCATGTATATAACAATCATCAGTAAAACATATCTACTGTGAATATTGATTTACTAAGAGGGTGGGTATTTATTCTATTTCACCTTGCAATTTTTGCACAAATGAACACAAAATCAGAACATTCACTGAAAGCTTCTGGTAAAGACTCAGACATAATGTTAGATGTTCAAATGAGTCCATAGACTAGGCTTGCTGGTTAACCTGCTAATTCATGGATATCGCAATGAGGATGGACTTGAAGAAGCATATCCAAACTATGTGGGGATTGGGTCCATATTCCTCATTAGGGAATCCTTGAAAAGTACTGAAGATTAGGAGGTCTGGACGATTAGATTGTCCAGATCAATCCCCTGGTCTGATGCCCAAACCAGGCATCATTTCCTCAGTCTAATCTTTCCCAAGCTCAAGGGCAATTCTCTTGTAATACCTATTGGAACCAAATAAACAATTTCAGGCAAGCTTGACCTTTCCTTAGCATCCTATGCCAAAATCTGTTGTGTTACATTGAACTAGATTGTCAGTTCCTCAAGGATGCCTGATATCAACTACAATTCCAGACACAAGATAAATTTCCAGCAGTGGTGGTAAAATGACTACACTTTAACAACTCTTCCCAACACAAAACTTCCCTACTGTCACTTTGTCATTAGCGAAGAGTGACATGTATACATTCTAGCTGGAATGTACCACATCTACTTTTAAATTCAACAATATAACCTTCAGCTGCCTAAGATCCAAATCTTTGCTTGGAAAATGAAGGTAAACTTATACCTGGTTGTATGGGTTTGAAGAAAAAATCCTAAACGAACAAGAGACCTACATTTTGGCCCCACAAGAATCAATTTTATCATCCAGGATCAGCAGCTTATTCTCTCAGAGCCTCAGTGGTGCTTTCCCATGTAAAATAGGAAACTTCATCATTTCCCTCATGGCATTGGTGTGAAATACAACACAATATTTTACTAATAGCAGTTGGCATGCACAGAGCTCTTAGCTATGTGCCAGTCACTGTCTAGTTTATTTATAGGGATTATTTTATTTGGCTGGCACTGCAACCATATTCACAAATTAAATTCAGCCATGAATCAAACCCAAGATGAATCTGATTTTGAATCCAGATCTGATGCTCCTAAACTGCTGTTCAATAGTTTTCCCTCAAGGGAGATAACATATGCAAATACCTTGAAATATGCCAAAATGATAGTGCATAAATAGGGACATGGACTGAATCTTTAATTAAGTTAAAAAAGAGCTGACTTAGATAAAGAAATTTAAGAAATACATTCTACCCACATTCAGAGTTACATGCATAGTCCTGGATTTGGGAGGTGGATAGGCTAAATGAGTTGGAATCACATCCCAATCTCTTGCCTTGCTTTAATGCAGGTGATTTCTCAATCTGGATTTCCAATCCCAAGTCCTCTCTTTTTCCCACTCTCTCCAAATCACCAGCTTCTTTAATCTGGTCAAAAATATTCTGGTCTTTAAAAGTTCCTCCCAAATACCTCCTCCCCTTGATTTCTTCTTTTCTTGAATTGTTTCCTGTGGATTAGTCATTTCTTCTTTCAGAACTCCTTTTTCTTCTATTTTTGTATTTCTTAGCTTCAGCATTCTTGACATTTGGTGCAAGATAAATTGAGCAAACCATAACCCCAGCCTCTTTTGTGTTTAGAGGCTGTATTGTGCATTGCAAGATGTTCAGCGTCTTCTCTAGTCTGTTCTTGGATGTAGTAGCCCTTGCTCCCCATGGTCACAACAATCAAAAATATCTTGAGACATTGCCAGAACTCACCTCAGGAGCAAAACCATTGCCATTAAAATCTACCCACGTAACTACTATAACTACAAAACATCATTTCCAAGATGAGTTCATACTGAGCAAATTATTCCAGTGTTCACTTTGGAAAATATATTTACTGTAACTCAGTGATTCTCAAACTTTTATGACCATTAGAGATACCTAGGGAACTTATTAAAAGACAGATTTCTGGCCCTTTCACTACTCTTTTCCATGTTTCTGATTTGAAGAGTCTGGGTTGGGACCCCAAACTTCACCTTTCTAACATACTTCTTAAAATTTCAAGTGATAGTGATGCTCTTGGTCTGGGGATCACACTCAGAGATTTGTTGTCAATAGCACTGTTGAGCAGTTTTGCCTCAGCTTTGTTGTTAGATGCTTGGTATGTTCACAATTTGTTGTTTCTCATACTCTTAGATGCATGCTTCACACAGTGTCCTCTCATTGACGTGAACAAATAAATCAGACCATGTGCAAGCACTTTGCAAGGGTTAAAGAGATTTACAGTTACAGAACTGGGAATGTAGTTCAGCAACAGAGCACATGCCTAGCATGCACCAGTTCCTGGGTTCAATCCCAGCACTGCAAAAAGAGAATTAGGTATAAAATGCCACTGGTAAAGAAATGGGATTTGTAAAAATTGGGGGGCTATGTAGAAGCAATCCTGTTTCCAGAAGCAATTTGATAACAGCACTAAATGTAATGCCTCTAGTACATTTCAAATTCATTGTGACTCAAACAAAGGGCTGCTGTAAATTATTTTGTTGTCATTGCATATCAAGGAAGTTGATGAATAAAGGGACATACTAATGAGAGTCTAAGTGACAATACAAAATGAAATTGACAGTCTCTAAGCGACTTCTTTAGCAGGTTGTGGAGAAGGCATCTCTTCTTATCACTGCTGATTCTCAGGATCACTAAGCATTTTAAAACTCACATTAACTTTACAAATTCTGCTTTTCCAGGCCACATCTAACTGATATCTTTTTAAATATTTATTTTTAGTTGTAGGTGAACACAATATCTTTATTTCATTTTTATATGGTACTAAGGATCAAACCCAGTGTCTCACGTGTGCTAGGTGAGCACTCTACCACTGAGCCATAAACCCAGGCCTTAACTGATATCTTAAAGAAAAGTGTTGAAAGAACTTTAGGTACAAATTAAGAGGAATTATTTGTTATTGTTGTTAACAGGGCTTGAACCCAGGGGTGCTGAACTACTGAGCCACATCCCCAGCCCTTTTTACATTTTTTTTTTTGAGACAGGGTCTCACTAAGTTGCTGAGGGTCTTGCTCAATTGCTAAGGTTGGCTTTGTACTCTCAATCCTCCTGCCTTAGCCTTCTGAGCCACTGGGATTATAGTCAAGCCCCACTGTGCCTGGCTTCTTCCTCTGTTTCTAAGAACGGGTTCTGTGCTATTCAGAAATTTGCTCACATGTCTTCTCCAAAGGACATTTCTGAGCCACTGTCTTTTCAGTCACACCCAGCGCTCTTAAATAGATCACTCTATCCATTTAATTCATGGAGCCAAACACACTTTGCTATTCACTTGTGAATATTTTTTGATGTACTGTTGGTCTTATTGTACTGGAATATCTATACTTCAAGAGTAGGGGCCTTATTTATCCTCAAATTGATAGCATCTTAGCACAGTGCTTCAATATAACAGGTGGTTAGTGCACCTTTGCCGCAGACTGGCTGCAGCAAAATAACCAGGGGGCGGGGGGGAGGGTGACAAAGAACTTGTGTACATTGATACAGCAGGAGTAGGAGCCGTTTATTGTAGGACAAGAGGGGTATATATACATTACACACAGCTTATCTTAATTAACATAAACTAGATACAGCAGTCAACCAATAAGGAATCTCCACACTTAATGGCTTGCTGGCGTTGCTTCACACACCTTGGTTGGTTAAATGAATTTATCTTTCTTTAATTGAGTCCCTGTCATAGACCAAGCACTAGTAAAAATATTTAAACATAGTTTTACTTCAGAAAAACTAATCTTTGAAACTATGAGCAGAAGGTAGGACCAATCTGTATTTTCCTTTTGCTGTACATTGATCTTTCCTTGGTCCTAAGTATAATCAATTAATTTAATAAGAGGCAGTTCAGTATAATGGATAATGGAATGAACTATAGTCAGTCTGTTTGATTAATTTTCTGACTTTGTCACTTACAACTTGTGTGACTATGGATTAGTGACTTAACTTCTCTTATCCATAGTTTCCTTATCTGAAAATGTAGAGATTATCTATTCTGAAGATTTAATAACACACATAAATAGTGCTTAAAACAGTACCCATGTATGTTAGCACAGGATAAATATAAGTAACAATTTTTACATAAGCCATAAATGAGAGTTCTATTCAAAATCAAATTCCATATAAATCAGATTGCTGAAATTCAAATCCTACAAAAACATCAATTATCACCAGTGAGAAATAAAAAGGATGCAGACTGAAAATGTCTTATATATAGGAACTTCAAGCTACTATCATGTGCCTTTATTTTACCCCCAAGCCCATTTAGATTACACATTGAGGAAATAGTTCAATTTTGAGGTTATCAGATTGAAATTAGGGAAGTGATAGCTTTGATATAACATCACCTAAGAAAGTGGGAAGCCACCTTTGGTCATCTATGGTGGAAAAGATGAACTATGATTCCCTTCCTGCCAAACATGCCTTCATGTAAATGGTCTCAGAATATTTTGGCACAACTCCAACAGCAAACAGGAGATTAAATAAGAATGGAGCATATCCCTGAGGTTATAGGCATATTTTATGTAATGCCTTAGCAGCAATCCCATTTGGCTCAAAGGATTACATGAGAATCACACAGTGTCACAATTGCACACAGATGAAATCAAGATAGAAATTCTACATCTGAGCTTGAAGACATTGGAGAGTTTAAAAAAAAAATGTACAGCATCAAGACTGCTCAACACAAATCCTGAAGAACTCTGTGTACTAAAGAAATAGTTCTATATAAACAACCACCCTTAAAAAGAAAGCAAGCAAAAATCTTTTATATTACTTTGTTTCTTTAATGCATCTTTCCTGTCATGGGAGAATGTCTGGCATTTCTAACTAAAAATGAAGCAGCCAGGAAAAAAGATAATACTGGTAATAATAATTTAGGTTATAAAATGCAATAGCATTGCATTTGAAATGTGTATTTTCCCATTAACCAGAAAATAAGCTTTCTAACCTTAGTATTGAACATAAACTCTCTGTCTTTAAGTGATCCTCAAAATCTTTTCCAGATTGTTACAGAAGTCATCATGCTATAACTTCAACCATTTCATCCTGTTTATTTTCTCTTTATATGGCAACCACTAGCTATTCCTACTGCCTCATTACCAGACCTTCCCCAGTTATTGCCACAAAGCAAATGCATCTGACTGCTCATGGCAATCCCGAGACTTCTTCCTTTATTATGTAGCTCCAACTCATTCTTACTCCTGTGGAATCCAGACTGTTCATCTGCATCTTATAAGTGATCTGTTAATCTGCAGATGATATTTTTGTCTGAGAGCCAACTAGACTTTAACATCTCCCCATTCAGGCTCCCAACTCTTATCTTCTCTGGCCCACTAATGATCCTACCTGTCACTCTGCTATAATTTCATCTAAAAGGGTTAATTAGGAGACTCTTATAATTAGGAGACTTCTGTATTTCCTCACATAGTTTTCAAACACAAATTCTTAAATTATAAATTCTTGGTTTAGAAAGATTCCAAACACCTAGTATTCACTGAAAACAAAAAAGACCACAAACTACTAAAACATCATGAGGAAATATGATCTAATTTTTGTTAAAAGGTAGAATATAATGCACAGGAAAAACACTAACAGAATATATCCATCCATTCTCTGATTATCTCTTAGGCATTAGATTTTAGGGAATCTTCAGTTCTTCAGCTGTTTTGTTGTTGTTGTTGTTATTGTTTTGTTTTTGTTTTTGTTTTTTTGTGCCAGGGATTGAACCTGGAGGTGTTTACCCACTGAGCCACATCCTTAGCCGTTTTTATTTTTTATTTTGAGACAGGGTCTCTCTCTAAGTTGCTTAGGGCCTCCCTTAGTTGCTGAAGCTGGCCTTGAACTTGCAATCCTCTTGCTTCAGGCTCCCAAGCCACTGGGATTACAGGCATGTACCATAGCTCCAGGATTTATAAACCTTCAATTTTTTATATATTTTATTTTTCCGCCCTTTATTTTCCAGTGTGCACTTGGTTTCAGAAAAATCAAAACAAAAACAGAGACTTATCTTCCTATTGGCACCCACCCCCTAAAAAAGAAATAAATTCTATTTCAGTGAAAGAAAAGAGTTCACTTTGAAATATGTTATATGGATTTTTTTAAAAATATATGTTTAGTTGTAGATGGACACAATACCTTTATTTTATTTTATTTATTTTTAGGTTGTGCTAAGGCTTGAACCCAGTGCCTCACACATGCTAGGCAAATGCTCTGCCACTGAGCTACAACCTCAGTCCAGTGTTATATGGATTTGATGGTTGTAAATATTTAGTACAGATTATGCATAAGACAAAAGAGTAAGAGAATAGAAAGAAATGAGAGATAGGATTCAAAATTTAAGGTGCTTGGCATTAATCTAGACAATGAGTCACAATGACATAAAACCCTATTTACTTATGCAAAACATATGAGAGGACTTGATACTCAGTAAGAGAAATTCTTTTTGGCAGAGTTATCCTTCGATTCATCAAATTCCTGAATAATTTCAGGCTTTCTTCCAAGGAACAGACAAACTCCTGCAAATGAAATTACTCCTCATACTAGCAATAATCTGTATTATGGAAGAGCACAGTGCAGGCACAGAAAGGGAGGCTGAGCAGTGCTGTTTTGGTTAGGACATTAATAAGAGGTTTTTTTGAGACACACCCACATACCTACAACCATCTGGTTCCTGAAAAAAGAGCCAAAAATATGTGTTATAGAAAAGACAGCCTTTTAAAGCAAATGGTACTAGGAAAACTGGATATCCATATGTAGAAGAATGAAACTAGATCCTTCTCACCACATACTCAAAATGGATCAAAGACTTAGGCATTAGATCAGAACCTTTGCAATCATTAGAAAAAAACATAGGGTCAACACTCCACCCAATTAGTGCAGGCACCAACCTCTTTAACAAAAGCTCAAGAAATAAAATCATGAATCAGTAAGTGGGATGCCATCCAATTAGGAAGCTTTTGCATAGAAAAGGAAATGATAAAAAGGATGAAGAAAGAGCCTATAGAATGGAAGAAAAATTTTTTCCAGTTGCTCCTCTGTCAGGGGATTAAAATCCAGAATATATAAAGAACTGGAAAAACTCAATGCCAAAACACAAATAACCCAATCAAAATTGGGTAAAAGAATTAAAAAGAAACTTCTCAAAAGAAGAAACACAAATAGACAACAAATGCAGAAAGAAATGTTCAACATCTCTAGCAATTAAGGAAATTCAAATCAAAACTACACTGAAATTTCATCTCTAGTCACAAAGGCAGTTATAATTTTTATTTGTTATATATAAATAATAATAAGTACTGGTCAGGATGTGAAGAGAAAGGCTCACTTCATACATTGTTGGTGGGATTGCTCTAAATTAATATGACAACTCTGAAAAGCAGTATGGAGATTCCTCAAAAAACCAGGAATGGAATCCGATATAACTCAGTTATCCCACTCCTTGTTGTTTATCCAAAATAACTAAAATAAGCATACTATACTGATACAGGCACTTCAGTGTTTATAGCAGCACAATTCACAATAGCTACATTATGGAATCAGCCCAGGTGCTCACTAATAGAGGAATTGATTAAGAAAATGTGGCATATATATAATATACACACACAATAGAGTTCTACTCAGCCATAAAGAAGAATGATATTATCGCATTTGCCAGTAAATGGATGGATGGAGAACATCATGCCAAATAAAATCAGCCAGACTCAGAAAGTCAAGGTTCAAATGTTTTCTCTCATATGTGGAAGCCAGAGGAAAATAAAGAAAAAAAAATGAGGGAGGATTGGATATCAAAGGCATAGGGAAGATCAGTGGAGTAGAAAGAGGTGAAGAGGGAGGGAGGAAGGAT